>NC_080393.1:6008829-6308829 GCF_028751815.1 Salvia miltiorrhiza
ATGGTCGGTCGGTTCGGTTTTCGACCGGCCAAAATCGAGAAACACCGAAACCGGCAGACCCAAACCGAAAATTCTGTATATTTGGGCCGAAACCGACCGCCCAGTACAAAAAAACCGACCGAAAACGATCGGTTCGGTCATTTTTCGGTCGGTTTTTTCGCGTCGGCTCGGTTTTGCTCCACCCTTAGAAGGAAGCGTGGATGCCCAAGAACGTATCAGTAAAAGGAAAATGGCGCTTGACAGAGAACTCTACTTCTAATTCTCTGCTCAACCCCCTCCTTCCATTTCCATACACCATTTTCTCTATCCACCAGTTGCCAACGATGAATTCCCATTCTCTCACTGCACTCAACCAGCGCCTCTGCTCGAGCTCAATTCCGCGCCGCCAAAACCCTAACGAGCACAGTATTTCTCACTGCGTCGGGTTTTCTTCGACATCCACGTCGATACGAAGGCTTGCACCGCCGTCCTTCAATGCATCAGCCGGCGGCGCAGCTCCTTTTCGGCTCAAAATCGGTGGTTCGGGGCTGAATCGATTGAGATCGTCGTCAAATGACGGTCAATTTCTCGTTAGTGGAAGCTTGGATGGATCGCCGGAGCCGAGTTTTGTGGAGTTCATCACTTCGGAGAGGGTGAAGGTAGTGGCCATGCTTGCGCTGGCTTTGGCCCTCTGCAACGCCGATCGCGTCGTCATGTCGGTGGCTATCGTTCCGCTTTCGCTGTCGCGCGGTTGGGGTCCGTCTTTTTCCGGTGTTGTTCAGGTGATTCCCGTGATTGCCTTCGTGCATGTCATTGTAATTCAACTCGCTGAGCTCCGTCCGATTTGATATGTGTACTATTAATTTTTCTGCTGGAGTGAACATAATGGTTGCCTTCCATGGAGAATTGAATTTTGTGCTTAACAGATATTGGCAGTTTCAGCTGGTAGCATTTGTGCGTTTCTTGATGAGTTTTCACTAAGTAATAACTGCTTTACACTAGGAGTTTAGGAAACGCTTAACTTCCAACAATTGAGCGAATGGCTGCGTGTGAGCTGGGTTTTCACTATTTAAGAAGGAAATTAAACAACTTATGCTTTGTTAAGCAGTTACTACTGGTTCCAAGGAAAATAGTTCATAAATTGCAGACCTACAAGATGAAATCATTTGTTTCAGACAGCCTTACGGTTTATTTATACTTGGAATCATGCACAAGGAATGTGCATCTGTACTCGTGTATATACACTTATATAGATGGATTTTGCTGAATGTGGTTTCAAAAGTTTGGTTCATGTACCTTCTCGATTATATGTTTATTGTATTACGTTGGGATAGGAAAGTCGCCGGTCCGTTTGTTCCTGAATAGTGAATAGCTTCTTTGAAAAGAGCTTCTGATTTGTGCTTTCAGATGAATTATCCTAAAGCTTCTTTAAGTGACTGCAGTTTAGGGCATTATCATACTTTTATACTTCAAATAAAAGTATTCTAGAGTTTGAAATTACTCCATTCTTTGTGTTCTAATCAGTTGGGTTGGTATGAAGGAAAGATTCTCAAGTTAGACTACCTTATCCCCTGCTTGCCTTAAATGTCACTATTTCCGAGACCAGTTGTACATAAGAGTTTTCTTTCAGTGGCTATATCACCATCCCATAAATAGATAAGGCATTAGCTAGGATAGGAGGCATAGCCAACCATTCTAAAGATATAAGTATATAACAAATTCTGAACTCTTGTGGTTATATGATCATTTTCTTTTTTAACTCAGGCGCCTTAATTTTGCGAAGTCCAAAAAGGAAGAATAATAAAATCACCACAAGAAACAAAAACAGAAATATTTCATTCAACAACTGTGCTAGTAGTAATACCCACTTTAGTTTGATGGAGATACCGAAAGGCCACAAACTTTCTGGCAGAGAAGAAGATTTATTAGTTGATATCTTTTGTTTAATTTCCCCATTCTTCCTATATGGAGCTGCAGAGGTCTTGATCCATCTTATTGTTTTGTAAATAGGTATACTCCAGGAATTTACATTTTTACATAAAATTATTTCATACCCTTTTTTTCTATCATTTTTCTGAATCTGATCGATTTGATAGTTACTAATGGCAGTCATCTTTTCTATGGGGATATCTGATATCACCTATAGCTGGAGGGACTCTGGTGGATCATTATGGTGGTAAGGTGGTCATGGCTTGGGGGGTAGCTCTGTGGTCTCTGGCTACTTTCCTTACTCCTTGGGCAGCAGAATCATCTTTATTGGCTCTACTTGCAACACGGATGATGCTTGGTATTGCAGAAGGTGTAGCCCTTCCTTGCATGAATAATATGATAGCAAGGTATCTAACTATCAAGCTCATAATTTTGATTGCCTTATTCACTTATTCTAGTTTCTATGTCAGTGTTGAAGTTTGGAATCTAAAACAGAAATATGTTATTTAAATTTATTTTCAGATGGTTTCCTCAAACCGAAAGGTCAAGGGCTGTGGGACTTGCAATGGCTGGATTTCAGCTTGGAAGTGCTATTGGGCTTACACTTTCCCCCATCCTCATGTCACAGGCAGGCATATATGGTCCATTTGTGATTTTTGGATTGTTCGGCTTTCTCTGGCTTTTAGTTTGGGTATCAGCAACCTCAAGCTCTCCTGATCGAAGTCCTCAAATATCTAAGTTTGAGCTGAGATACATACAGAGCAGGTCATCAGTACCATCTCTATCAAAAAGCCGACCTGAAACAAGAAAAGGCATTCCTCCTTTTAGAAGTTTGCTCTCTAAGCTGCCCACTTGGTCGCTGATTGTTGCAAATGCTATGCATAGCTGGGTAATGTATTCTTCCTCTAGAACTTCTTCCACATTTGCGACTATGTTTTTCCTGGAGTCAGATCTATTATTTGAATTCCCTAAATGTGTTTACCATGAAACTCGGATTCAAAGTCATTCTTGGCTTCTCCTGACTTGCTTTTAACATGAGTACCGATACGTATAAGTGTTTTGCCAGATGCCTTGAAAGATTATCCTGCATGAAGTTTTACTATATTCTTTTCTTTTGTGTAGGGATTTTTTGTAATACTTTCATGGATGCCAATCTACTTCAAGACGGTGCGCCACAAAATCATCTTTTAATTTACAGTTGATTTTATTAATGCTTATTGAAGATAAATAATAGGGATTCTGATTATTGTAGATATATCATGTTGACCTCAGACATGCTGCTTGGTTTAGTGCTATTCCATGGAGTATGATGGCTCTCACAGGCTACCTTGCTGGTGTTTTATCAGATATGATGATTCAACGTGGCATTAGTGTCACTTTGACTCGCAAAATTATGCAGGTATTTTTTCTGTTTCCATCATTCCCCAGCCAAAAGTTCCCCATCCCCCCAACAAACAAAAGAAGAAAAAAAGAAAGGTAAATAGATGAAAGAATTAGAGCAAGTTCCAAATTTACTTTGTAGTATGGACCGTATGGTGGGTGGGTTGGTGTCATCAACATGCTAACTTGCACCAAAACCAGCTTGATGATTTTTCTTATTTAAAAAGAAAATTATTTAGCATAAGTCACCCTCATCTACAAATCTATTGATTTGATATAGTAATTACTAATTTTTCCTTTCCGTATGCCCTTGACAGTCAATTGGGTTTTTTGGTCCTGGCTTGGCTCTCGTTTGTTTAACAAATGCAAGAAGTCCATTTGTAGCCTATTGATTTGATATAGTAATTACTAATTTTTCCTTTCCGTATGCCCTTGACAGTCAATTGGGTTTTTTGGTCCTGGCTTGGCTCTCGTTTGTTTAACAAATGCAAGAAGTCCATTTGTAGCATCTGCCTGGCTTACTGTAGCTGTTGGGCTCAAAGCATTTAGTCACTGTGGATTCCTTGTAAACCTTCAGGTTGACATATTCTCTGCTAGTTCATTTGTTATGTTTCCAAGTATTTGGCTAATCACATTTCTTGTGTCAATAGGAAATTGCCCCACAATACTCTGGTGTCCTGCATGGTAAGCTTGCTTCTTTCTCTCTGCAAAATGATACACATTAAACATTTAAGCAAATAAATGATGCATTCATATGCCACACATTAAACAGTACTTTTTTGCTAAGAAGTTTATAGTTAGTTTAACATCCATTTATGCTCCCATATAGGTATGTCTAACACCGCTGGAACCCTTGCTGCTATAATCGGAACTGTTGGTGCTGGTTTTTTCGTGGAATTAGTAGGCTCCTTCAAAGGATTTTTGTTGCTCACATCATTCCTGTATTTCTCTGCAGCAGTATTCTACATTGTCTACTCTACTGGGGAAAGGGTCAATTTTGACGAAACTTCTGCTTAGCAGTAGTCAGCTTTTTTAAGTTCTACTTGTTTAGCATTCTAATTTTAGATGACTGTGTGAGATCTGGAAGCGCTGAAGAGTTAATGACTGCATTTTACAGTAGGTAGATTACTGTTCATATTTTGTGTATAACAAACTGTTGAGCTGACCATCCCCAGAGACGGGACAGGATTGTAAATATCAGTAAATTTGGCTATTTCTGCCATGAAAAGAGCAATTTATTCTCATCGACATGTTCGACAAATTCATGTATGGCCAAATTTAACTAGACTCGTATCAGAATTCCATCTTTTTGTTGAAGATGTATAATTTCTTCTTATGCACTACTGTTTTGTACCATCAAATTAAGGAAGTTCGACTCTTTGTTGCTGGTGTTTTCAGGGGTTGAAATTTTCAGGAAAATTCTGTTCCTCATTGACATAGCCATCAATATTTTGTGTTTCACTGGCTAATTTTATAATTCAAGTTTCAGTTACCATTGTCACTTTCAGTAGCTGGATTTTACCCAGTCAGAACAAGCAGGTGCTGAATCAGTCTCATCAAGCAAGCCAACTACATAAGGAAATTACTTGTTGTCTATGACTTCATCAAGGGTTAGCAGATAATGAAGTCAACTATGCGATTGGCCAGAGGCCACCAACCCTACAGATGAAGAAAACACAAAGTCCTCTGATCATCCGCCCTGGTCATATCAGAAGACTGAATACCAACTCTGGTGATCGCTCAACACGAGATGAGGACCGACGCAAGTCCAATAATTCAGCCTTGAGTTACATCGCAAGTGCTGCAAAGAAGATAGGTGGAGTTCTTTCTGTTATTTTATTTGGACGCAACAAAGCTGATCCTGCATCCAGTCAAGATCAAGTTCAGCCAGACGCATGGCATTATCGAGCTGGAGAGAGTCCTAGTAAGTTAATGAGTTTGCATCAGCCTTGATCTTAATTTGAGTTGTGAGTTGGCCCTTCTCTTATCAGATTTGAGTAAATAATTTTCTCAACTTTTTTTGTATGTATGCAGATTTTTCGAGTAACTCTAGTGCTCGTGATAGTAGGAGATCATCACGATCAAGGCGTTCCAGTTATGATGCATACCCAGAGGTTGATTCTGCAAAGTTGCGAAAGAGCTTAGCGTTTAAAGATATCTATACCGCAACAGGAAATTTCTCCCCAGATAACAAAATTGGTGAAGGGGGGTTTGGGACTGTGTACAAAGGGACGCTTAAGGATGGCAGTGTTGTTGCTGTAAAGCGTGCAAAAAGCGTAAGATGTGCTATGAAGTTAAGAGTTGAAGTATTTTTGTTACTCTCTCAATAGACTTCCTTGTGCGCAGGAAACTTATGATCAACGTTTGTCAGCAGAGTTCAAGAACGAGATCCTAGCCTTATCAAAGATCGAGCACCTGAGTTTGGTAAGATTTTACGGGTGTCTTGAGCATGGAGACGAGCGCCTTATTATCGTTGAATATGTCAGCAATGGCACCCTTCGAGAACACTTGGATGGTAGGTTATCGAACTCTTTCATTAGGCAGCTTAATGATGTTATTGGTGGTTATTAGAGAACTGGCAAAACCCAAGTTGGTTATAATTGTGCTAACTCAATGGATTGTCTGTTATTCTAAATTTCATTTATTTTGTTCCATTTTGAAGACAAGAAATGTTGCTATATCTGTTGCTACAATTATTGACTAAATCCGGATGCAGGAACTCGTTCAAATGAGCTTGAAATTGGAGAGCGCTTGGATATTGCAATCGATATAGCTCATGGCATTACCTATCTTCACACATATACAGGTAAATATCATGTATCGAAATGTATGGCTTCTTGTTCTAAAATATATTTCCATTTCAGTGAGGTGAATGGCCTAAACGATCATTACACTACCCATGAATACTACCCGATTTCTGTCTTTTTACATGCATCTTTATTCTCATGTTACAGATCCTCCTATCATTCATAGAGACATCAAAGCATCGAACATACTCATCACAGAAAAACTCAGAGCCAAAGTGGCTGATTTTGGGTTTGCACGCTTAGCTGCAGAAGACCCCATTGCCACTCACATTTCTACACAAATCAAAGGAACTGCTGGGTACTTGGATCCTGAGTACCTGAGGACATACCAGCTTACTGAGAAGAGTGATGTCTACTCATTCGGTGTATTGCTCGTTGAAATGATTACGGGAAGGCAACCTATAGAATCTAAGAGAAGCCTGGACGAGAGAGTTACCATAAGATGGGTGAGTATATATGAAACTAGATCACCACTGATTGCATGAATAACTCACACTCCCTCATACACTTAATACGGTTACTTTTATCTAAATGAATTCGAACCTCCTTGAAGTCTTCACTCGCATGATTATCGTAGCAAGACTAACCATCAACTAACAGATGCATGATTCATCATTCTTGAAAACTAGTATTCAATATCATTACAAATTTCCTGTCCTATCTATGGAATGAAACAACATGGCAGTTGGAAATATCTTAGATTTTTTTTCTAAGCAGGCACTTAGGAGACTAAGAGACGGAGAAGCCGTGGTGGCTATGGATCCAAGGCTACGAAGGAGCATCCCATCAATCCATGCAGTCGAAAGAGTCCTCAAGCTCGCCCGCCATTGCCTTGCACCATCAAGACTATCAAGACCTTCAATGAGACAGTGTGCTGAAAAGTTATGGGATATTCGACGAGAATTCAAAGAAAATTCCACTACTAAAGCTCCTTCCACTCCCTACCACTCTGCCAGTGCGAGCAGGCAGAATATGTTTAACAGTGAACACAGTGAGAGCTTGATGTTTGTTTCTGAATAAGCAGTTTTTTCGCATAAATATATATACTTGCTTCCCAAATGTCACACTATCAGATTTATCATTGAAACTATAAGACTTCGGATCAGATGTATTATGTATATATCATTTATCATGACAGCTCAGGTTCTTGATTTGGAGAAGGTTTACATTTTGTAAGGACTGCTTCGGTTGATTGATCTTACGCTACCCATAAAGATATATTTTGAGTTTGCTTATCAATTGATGTAACTATTGGGACTGCTATTTACTTTTATTTTTTAATTCCAACTGGATATTATTATAATTTTTGTATTCATTTGCAGGCCTTCACGATTTGACGCAAACCTAAACAAGTTGGTTTGTTGAACATTTCTTTCAATCAAATTCTACAAATAGGTCGCTCCCGCTGACTCATACTTGTGCACTATAAAATTTAGGAGCATATATATACTACATTTGGGCAAAACATAAGTTGTATAGACATCACGTTATACTAATTTATCTCGATCATTCGTTAGGGTTATTTTTTGGATTTGACACAATCATTTATCGAATTTGTAATCACAATATGGCTTTTAAAATGTTACACTATACATTCTTAATAACCTTTTGGAATTATAACACTCAAATATCATCTGACATATACAATTATCTTGTGTTGTGAATTGATTGTATGTATTTATTGGATTGTTACGTTCTCATGAATTTTGCGTCGGATTCTCAATATTATAATGCTAAAAACTTGAAAGATTTTATCGTAATTATAAAATTTTAAAAAGCTATTATTACTCACAATTTGAATAAAAAAATATGTTAAATCCATCTATTGAGCCTTCAAATAAATATTTCTACTAAAATATGTTGATTAGTCTCCGTGGTATGAGCAGCAGCGTACATGTGAATTAAAGAGAAAAATGCATCAATCTCAAGTTCTCAACGCTCACATAGTCACATGAAATGCTCGACAAATCTCGTGACAATGCGTGCTTTTGCCTCTACGTGTCGCGCCATTAACTATTACTCATTTTACTCTTAGAAACTTTAAATTATTTGAAATATCCATAGGTTCCGCACAAAATAAATAGAACTCCTAATTGATGAGTTACAAATGTATATACGAGGAATTTTATTTAAGATAACTTTCCTAAAAAATAAATAAATATTTTGTTTTCTAAGTGGTAACCCTCTAAATTAAAAGATAAAAATAAAAGTAGTTACATAAACTACATTTTTTTAGGGAAAATGGAGAGAACTTTATTGATCACAAGTGCATGGTAAATGCAAATGACCCTCCACAGCCAACGGAGATTCATTCCAAACATATTGTGAAGGTAAATCTCTCGCAATCTTTGCTAGAAAATGAGCAATAGTGTTACGTTCTCTTTTAACATGAGAGAGTTGAAGGTCCGACATCGACAACAGTTCCTTACGGCAAAAGGCAGCCAAGACGCCCACCTCAGAAATATTCCTTTCACCCGAAACAATCGCCTCGCAAGCACGCTTGCAATCAGACTCCAACCGACCGCAGGAAAGACCAAGTTCTTTAAGCCACGACAACGCCTCTTTAATTCCCATAACCTCGTCTCTTTAATTCCCATAAACTACATTTATTCACAATTGTGTGGCACAAGAAAAATAATTTTTTTGGTAAAAGGAAAATGTGAGAAATAGATAGCTGGTTGTTGAGTTCATGGACGGACCAATCAAAATCATAACCTTCTCACTTAAATTTTTATTCTACATATGACCGCTATGCGAGTCTCGCAACTACGATCTGTTAAGTGGGTACGTTTATTCTAAGTTAATTTTATTTGATTCATATTTTATTAAAGGATAAGATTAAATAAATACTATCCTTTAAAATAATATTCAATCATGCGAAAGTAAACGGCTGTCATAGAATAGAATAGAAAAGAAAAATCAAGATCCTGAGTTCTTTTTTATTTGAGAACTCTTCTCACTATAAAGCTACAAACACTTTTTTTCAATTGCTCTTGTTCGTATTTAAATAAATCGCATTCGGAATTTGAGTGGTTCCTTTTCTGTCCTAACTTGGAAAATGAAAATTCTATTTAAAATTATATACCATGACAAGAATGTGATACTATTTGTTTGTATCTTAGTTTATATATAGCGGTATACTATCGCATTGTATTCGCCCCACAATTTTAATAATTGGACTAAAAATATCGTCTAAAAATTGTAATATGACATCCTTTGGAAATAAATTAATGAAAATTGATATACTTGATACTAAGCAATTAAATGTGCACCTACCATATAAAGAAGTAATAAGACATATTTTTTTAAACTTGGGTAAGCGATTAAATGTAGACATACCATATAAAGAAATAATAAAACATTTTTCTTTTATTTGGGGGAGAGAGGAGCGGTGAGGTTTCACCTCTAAACCTTGATGTTTATGGGTTAAAGTTTGCATCGTTTGAATGTCTCTTTAAACAAGTAATAAAACATTTAAAGTATGTCATTTGGTTATACATATTTTAATTTAACTATTTATTGGACTTCAATTATCTTATAGAAATATATGGATTACTAATTTCGATCGAATTACTCCAAATATTTCAAATCCAAGAGTCTAAAATATAGAAAATTGAACTTCATATTATCGAGAGTGTTGGTGCAAATAAGTCCAAACTTAATGCCTAACTCAAAAGGAGTATATGTTTTAGGAAATAATTTATTGTCTAATTTAACAAATTTTTTCATGAAATTTGTAAATAAAAAATGTAATTTTTAAAAAAATACTATATATAATTACACCACAACTTTTCAATTTATTACAGTATAACGTGTCCTATTTTCTACGATATTTAAAGTCCACATACTTTACATCTTCACACCACGTCACCACCATATATCGAGTCAAATAACGTTTACCAACAACTCATTTAATTATGATGTTTTTGTGAAGTTTACTGTGTAAAAAAATAAAAAATTGAAGATATAATAATTGCACAAACTTAAAAGATTGATGTGTAATTGTAGGAAATTGACATTTTCTCGAAATTCTTTTAAACGAACGGCAATTAATAATTTAGGAAATGTACAAGCTCACTAAGCTTAAGGTACTACAATTAACGAGCCCCAATGCTCCATATCGAAACGCGATATTTCATCGGAGTTGGTGTCTTCTTCACATGTGTCTCTTCCTCTCCCCCTCTGATATTTATTACCTTCACAATCGCACTCTCGATCAATCGTTCATGACCACAAAACCAGAGCTGCCATTACACACACTTTTTCCTTTTCGCTTTATTATTGTCACTTTCTCTCGCTAAAATATCTCACTGCTACAATTCTCTTATTCCGCTCTTTAAGTAGCTCGAATTTGTTTCGTCGGGCTTCAATTTCAATTGCCTCATCACGTTAGTTGTATCGTATCCCTTTCAGATTTGAAGCGAGCATCTGGTAATGTATTTTTCTGCTTTTTATGTGATTTGAGATTTTCGCATTGTCATATTCAGCATATCAATTGCTAGATCACCTTCTTTCTCCTTTTTTGCATTTTCTTCAATCGACAAGCAATATGCTGTTTAAACATATGGAACTATGGAAGTGTCGTTTCTTCTGCACGTTGAGTTTGAACTTGTTGTCTATACCTGTATGTTGCTTATAGCAAGTGGAGTTTTAAAAAATGCGGTTTGCGAGTATCACCGACGTGCAATGTTCGGTGATATTTTTGCAATTTTTTTTATAGCGAATTGATTTAATGAAAATCACGTGAAAAATCTTTTTGATGGAAGAAATTTATAATATATTATTATTTTGTTCACTTCTTCTATTCATCACTAGGACCTGTTTTGCAGGTGATCGTTAGAGGCTAGTGAGAACTAGTAGCCTAGCAGGCATGGCAGATACAGCAAAGGCGAACGGTAGTACCACTGATAGGGCTAAAATTTTGGAGAAGATTCCACCGGTAGCGAATCCGCAGGCCAAAGTGCCAGCTGAAATTGCGTCTAATATCAACTATCATGCTCACTACAGCCCTCACTTTTCCCCCCTTAAGTTCGAGCCGGAGCAAGCATTCTATGCTACAGCGGAAAGCGTTCGTGATCAGCTGATCAAGGTAGCATTTCAATTCAGTATTTCATAGCAGTCTATGAAGATCCAGTTATATTTTATTTGCGGAGGATTCTCATCAATCTGTACCATCTAATAACTGCAATTAAGAATTTTATGAGCTTTACTATCTAGTTTCATTTGCCAGAGAGGTTCTTCAAGCCATAACTATGTTGATATTCCTAGGAATTGATTGAATTTGTATTAATGCATAGTAGTATTCTGGATTATGATTTCATATGTTATGTTACATTTTTAATCTTAACTGATTGTGCTGTCTTTGAACAATATCACAGCAATGGAATGACACATATAGTCACTATCACAAAGTCAATCCTAAGCAAACATACTATCTATCCATGGAATATCTCCAAGGTCGAGCTTTGACCAATGCAGTCGGAAACCTAGATGTGCAAGATGCATATGCTAATGCTTTAAAGCAGCTTGGTTATGCACTTGAGGAAATAACAGAGCAGGTAATTTGATGGAATTTCTCCTTTTGCATGCAAAAGATTTTCTTCATGCCATTATCGTCATTCGGCAACATTTTCAGAAGAGAAACCTGGCATGCTGGTGTGCTCTTTTCACTTAGTTCTCTTGGTTCAACTCAATTTCGATTTTTATGCAATTTGGCGGCATATAGGCAAGTTTTTAGGTTTCTTGTTTGAATGTAGCTGTTGTAAGCACTGCTCCTGAATATTCCTTCGGTACTTGCATTCCAGTATATATTGAGGCTGGTTTTAATTGAATGTTATAGGAAAAAGATGCTGCACTAGGTAATGGTGGTCTTGGGCGGCTTGCTTCTTGTTTTCTTGACTCAATGGCTACTTTGAGCTTACCTGCATGGGGATATGGTTTGAGGTACAGATATGGTCTATTCAAGCAACTGATGACCAAATCAGGCCAAGAGGAAATAGCGGAAGATTGGTTGGAGGTGTGCTGGCACCTAGATCTTAACATTGTTAATGCTAGATTAGCTCATCATCTTTGGGATAATAGTAGTCTTTCATTTCCTGGTTTGCAGAAGTTCAGTCCTTGGGAAATTCCTAGACATGATGTTGTCTTCCCTATAAGATTTTTCGGTCAAGTTGAGGTTAATCCTAATGGCTCGTAAGTGCAACTGTAAATTTCTCCTTGTTTTACCATTATTCTTAGTTGATAGATATAATGAACCTTAGTTTCTTCAAGAACACCTATCCATGTGATGTTTCTGAAAACATTTTAGACGTAAATGGATTGGTGGAGAGGTCATACAAGCTGTTGCATATGATGTACCAATTCCTGGCTACAAAACAAAGAACACTAACAGCCTTCGCCTCTGGGAAGCCAAAGCTAGGGCTGAGGACTTCAACTTATTTGAGTTCAACGATGGAAAATATGAATCTGCTGCATCACTTCATTCAAGGGCTCAGCAGGTGAACAGATCTGCATCTTTTTAATTTATATAATGAAGTCCCTCTGAAGGCTTATGCAAGATTCATGCAGATTTGTGCCGTTCTGTATCCTGGAGATGCTACTGAAGATGGCAAACTGTTACGACTGAAGCAGCAGTATTTCCTGTGTAGTGCATCACTTCAGGTTTGGTGGTATCTTAGTTGCCTTGTCATTTCTGTTGCACATTGTGGGATCTCTTTAATCAGAAAGTTTTTTGAGATACTGTTGAGCACACATTATCTTATTGTACAGAGTGCCTTTTTCACCAAAAAATAAATCTCTCAGTTAATAGTCCTATGAATTATGTAGGACATCATTACTAGATTTAAGGAGAGACTAGGCGGAAAAGATAAGATCCAGTGGTCTGAGTTCCCTTCTAAGGTCGCAGTACAACTGAATGACACACATCCAACTCTTTCAATACCAGAGCTGATGCGCCTTTTGATGGACAATGAAGGCCTTGGATGGGATGAAGCTTGGGATATCACCAACAGGTGCTTCTTTCTTGTTGAACTATATCATTGTATTTTAATTTCAAATATGTTATTTCCTTCCAATGTAGTCATATGACTTGTAGATATAATATAACAATGTGTAATTCTGCCAGGACAATAGCTTATACAAACCATACAGTCCTGCCTGAGGCCCTGGAGAAATGGTCACAAGCTGTCATGTGGAAGCTTCTTCCACGCCATATGGAAATCATTGAAGAAATTGATAAGAGGGTACTTCATACGGTTAACCTAATCCTTTTGTAATTATGCATCAACTCAACGTTAAAGTTGTGTTTGCCCTTCCTTTTGCAGTTTATCAAAATGATACAGTCAACCAAACCTGAGCTTGAGGGAAAAATTTCTGATCTGCGTATTTTGGATAACAACCCACAAAAACCAGTTGTGCGAATGGCAAACTTGTGCGTAGTGTCAGCTCATACGGTAAGAGTTTGACTCTGGTCATTCATGTATAATGCGGGATTCAGTTTGCAAAAGCTGCATACTCTGAGGAACTTGAATTTATTTCTTTCATTCAATATTATGGCCTTGTAAATCCTATTGAAGAAGATGACTGTTCTGCTAAATAAGATAGACAATCCCAATTAAAATGGATCAATTGGATGTAACAAATAGCTTTCTGACAAATAGTAACTAAGTCAAATTCTTTGTTGGTTTTCTATTTATTCTACCCCGTTGCATTTAGCAACAGCACTGTCTGTGTTAAGTCATCAACGCGCAACGCTTTTCCGTTATAAGTTGATAATTTTATTATCATATGCATCATTCTGCATAAAGATGCTCAGATTCTTCACCTTTTTATCTTACTCCCTGTTCTTGCAGGTGAATGGTGTTGCACAGCTGCATAGTGACATCTTAAAGGCCGAGCTGTTTTCTGATTATGTCTCAGTATGGCCTACCAAATTTCAGAACAAGACCAATGGTATAACTCCCCGCCGATGGCTCAGATTTTGCAACCCCGAGCTTAGTCGTATTATCACAAAATGGTTGAAAACTGATCAATGGGTTAATAATCTTGACCTATTAGTCAACCTACGGAAAGTATGTATAATGATATTCCCATTCAAGTATCATAATTTAGATGGTGTTTTTCTTGTTGGATTTCTAATGCATTTACTGTGATTTCCCAAAGTTCGCTGACAATTCAGAACTCCAAGCCGAGTGGGAATCAGCTAAGTTGGCAAGCAAACAGCGGTTGGCAAATTACGTGCTTCAGGTTACTGGTGTTAGCATTGACCCCAAGTCACTTTTTGATATTCAAATCAAACGGATCCATGAGTACAAAAGGCAGCTGATGAACATTTTGGGCACTGTTTATCGGTACAAGAAATTGAAGGTGAGGCAAACTTTTCTTACTCTTAAAACTGCTCTAGATACTAATTTTCAAATTATTTGATCCAAGTAGCATTTTTCAGTTGATAGTAGTTAGTCATTCTTGCCTATACATACTTCATTTAGCTCATTCTAGTCACTGCAATGATTTCCCTTTTTTCTCATCAAGATTGTGCATAATCTTTAAATAAGTATCTTTGATATAGTTGTTGTCTGGTAACTTAGTATAATCGCCAATGCAGGAGATGAGCCCAGAAGAGCGTAAAAAGACGACACCTCGTACGATCATGATTGGAGGAAAAGCTTTTGCTACTTATACAAATGCTAAAAGAATTGTTAAGCTTGTAAGTGATGTTGGGGCTGTTGTGAACACTGATCCAGAAGTCAATAGCTTTTTAAAGGTATGCTTCATCTATATCTTAAATTACATGCTGCCTTCTTGTGTTGTTCATTCCAGTTTACGTTCAAATCTCTTATATGCATAGTAGCTCATATAGTTTTTTTTTTTTGTTGATAAATTACATAAATAAATAAAGAAATTCAAAGACCGCACGACGGAGGACTCGAACCCATGACCTCAGGTCTTGGGCATTAACCTCCTACTGCTAGGCCAATACGTGCACACATAGCTCATATAGTTAAACTAACACAAAATGGTCATTGGTTAATTCAAGCAACATCCGACATGCCTCTCTTAGTATTCCCACTGATGGCCTATTATATGAATTGTTATTTCTGACCACCGATAGTACAATGACATTAAGAATTCGTCTTCTTTCAGCTTTGTTAATTCTTATTTTTATCAAAGTTTTCCACTATTTCAGGTCGTTTTTGTGCCCAATTACAATGTGTCTGTGGCTGAGGTGCTTATTCCAGGGAGTGAATTATCACAGCATATAAGTACAGCTGGAATGGAGGCAAGTGGCACGAGTAACATGAAATTCGCTCTTAATGGATGCCTCATTATTGGAACCCTTGATGGAGCTAATGTTGAAATCAGAGAAGAAATTGGTGAAGAAAATTTCTTTCTTTTTGGTGCCACAGCTGATGCAGTTCCTCGGTTGCGTAAAGAAAGAGAGCAAGGACTGGTAAATGTTCACGTTCATTGTACTAAATCTTACATGCTCTATCCAGTTTATCAAATGCAACTCTACATATGGTTTGATGACTAAGCTCCTACCTTAAACCTACAAAGATCATTCCTCACAAACTGATACCTGATTAATTCATCTAAATTTGGCTTCCTTTATTGAGGGGGTAGCTAATACTCATAGGTGAAAGAAGAGATAAGCTGAATCTGACCACAAAAATTGCTTTAAATGGTTTCCAAGTACAGAATAGAGACAGCATAAGGTCGGAGCATGTTTCAGGGAAATGAGATGTTTATATCCACTGCATATCATGGAACCCTATAACATTTTGTCATTTGAAATAATACATCAGCATGATGGACATTTTAGTAGTACTTTTGTACATCCCTTTGCCCTTCTGCCTGTTGTCCAGAAATGACGTTTCTTTTCTTACTGTGCAGTTTAAGCCAGATCCACGATTTGAAGAGGCCAAACAGTTCATAAAATCTGGAGCATTTGGAAGCTATGATTATAATCCGCTGCTGGACTCGCTTGAGGGAAATTCTGGCTTTGGCCGTGGTGATTATTTTCTTGTCGGTTATGACTTCCCCAGCTACATGGACGCCCAAGCAAGGGTGGATGAAGCTTACAAGTAAGTAGCTGAAAATCTTCTTTATTATAATATTCTGCAGTGTACGAAAATTACTGCTCGTTTAGTTGAATGAGGAAATGTGTGAAAATGGTCCGACCTTTTCCCTTTCATTGCATGAGATAATTCATCTGTTTAGACTTTCTTACTTATAATATTCACTTTGTATGCAATCATAATCACTATTGAAGCTACTGATATAAATAGAACAGTCGGGGGGACGTTTACTTTTCATGATTGAGTATTTTTATTCTCATTACTAGGATATTTTCAATCCCATCCTTTCAATGGGATATGAATCAAGCAAAATTAACTTAAATGAAAGAAATTATCAAGGCCTTGGAATATCCCGAAGTTTCAATCTATCTTAGTAAACAAGGGATTAGCCTTGCTATTTCAGCTGCTATAGCTCAGGGTTTCTGAACTTGGTTCCGTTATGCCAAACATTGTGATTGTTGTACTTATCCGTTATTCTGCTACAAAATGCCCGGTATCATTCACTCATATTTTCCAATAACCACACGAGTAATAGTGATTGAGCGACGAATTTGTTTTTTGTCTTTCAGGGACAGAAAGAAATGGACAAAGATGTCAATACTCAGCACTGCTGGAAGTGGAAAATTTAGCAGCGACCGGACCATTGGCCAGTATGCAAAGGAAATTTGGAAGATAGACGAGTGCCGCTTGCCTTAAGCACAGTTTCAAGTGTACGCATCATAAGCTCCTTGCAGTTAGACCAGTTATATATAAGAAATCAGTCTCCAAGGTCATGTATTATTTGCTTTCTTTTCAAAGTCAAATGTTGCTTTCCTTCTGCCCACGCCCTAATAATGTCAAACACTGGTTGGTGACAGATACATTCCAATTAATGTATGTTGGGTAAGTAATATTTTAAATCAATTAAATATTGATCCAAATTCATCCTATTATAATCATAATACATTGTACAATGAGATCTACTTTCATTCTGTTCTATGTTACATATGAAGAGACGCACTGAGAAGAGGTGCATTACAATAACTTCACCAGTACACAGTTTATACAATTTCAATTAGATTCATTTGAGCTATCTATGCATAAAATGCAATTGCTATCACATATCCAGAAACAAAAATACATATAAACAACACAAAGTTTCAGATAATAAAAATTAACATAGCATAGCAGTAAATTAACAATGACATAGTTCCATGCACCAACTCAGTGAGTCTAAATATGAGAAAACCCAGCACATAACCAACCCTAAAGCTTATACAAGAAGAGGCAGATTAGAAGCTAACGCCTAGGACTAACAGATCTGGACGAAGATGCACTTGGACTCCTAGAATGGCTTCTCGATGAACGAGATGGCGCACGTTTGGGCGGGGAGATGCTCCTTTTCAAGCTCCTAAGTGATCTGGGTGATGTATTCCTCGCTGGAGATGGCGACGCACTTCTAGAGTAGCTTCTTCGTGAGTATCTAGGGGTTGGACTGCGAGAGTAGCTCCGTGAGCGCCCAGAAGAGACGCTACGCGAGTAACTCCTCCTGTAAGACCGCCTATACCTGGGTGAAATGCTTCGGTATCGGCTCCTTCGACAGTATCTATAATCAGGAGAATAATCCAGTGGATATCTGTTGCGTCTTCTGTAATAAGGCGAGTTGTCCCTGTGGTATGGGGAGTAGGAACGGTCCCGCCTGCTTACAGGAGACCTGCTATAGGATGGAGAACGGGAACGAGAATAAGACCTCCTGCGCCTGTAATACGGAGAATTTGACCTCCCCCTCGAGTATGATCTGCGGCGTCCACGGTAATAGGGAGGAGAGTATGATCTGCGCCGTCGATGGTAACAGGGAGAGTATGATCTGCTGCGGCTCCTATCCCTTTCAGACGAATAACGAGAAGGGCTTCTAGAGTCGCGTGAGTAGCTAGGAGATCGGCGGCGCACTACATGATCAAACAAATGCTTAGTACTTCCATTTCCACACACATATCAACAATTCAAACAATTAAAGATCATCTCACCATGAACTGTTTTCAGCCCAAGATACCTCCCCGGAGTAGGTGTCCGTCCCCTTCGTCGTTTAGCCTGAAAAACATAACGTATAATCAGTACTGTCCATCCACCAACACCACTCTGTAAATCATGACATAGTTAATACAATGATACGCAATAACAACTTGATGACACTATACTAATAATGTTAAAGCATGGGGAAAAGGAGAAATGCAGGGCATACAACCCTCTGAATTTGCTGATGTATTTGATTTGATTTGATTTGTTAGTTTTGGTGAAGAGCTGCTACACACAGCTACCCTGTTGCCAAAGAAACTTCAGGAAGAGGAAGTAACAAATTTCAAACTTGGACACAATATATAATCACAGTAGTGAAAATTTTGCAACAGCGAGAATAAGACAGCATACAGATTAGAAAATGTACAAATGGGTAATTGCTGAAAATTCCTACCTTCTCCACAGATATAACCCTGCCTTCAAGAACAGATCGGTCCAGGTATTTGATGCAGCTTTCGGCCTCATCCAGAGAGGACATAGTCACGAAACCAAACCCTCGCGATTCCCTTGTCCATGGATCGACGACAAGGTGAACATCTTCAACCTGAATAACAAGAATTACAGCATTCAGCATAAACAGAACACACCAAAAACCAACACATCTCAAGGACAACTCCGAGCTACTAAGAACAAACCAAACAAAAGCACTCATGAAGAGAACACGAATATCTCCACATTTACCTTTCCTTCAGTTGAGAAATGCTTCTCGAGGTCTCTCTTTGTCACACGGGTGGAAAGTCCAGTCACGTACAGATTATTTCCTGGATTCTCAGCATCACTGGAATCACAGCTCCTGCACATGAATTGCAATCAAAATTAGCTTATCTAAAAGAGAAACCCCCAACAAATATAAGCAGACAAACGGTGGCAATCGAGGTTTAAAGCTACCTTGACCTACTCCTTGACGGAGACCTCGAGACAGACCTACTGTAGCGCTTGTTGTAAGGTGAAGGGGACCTATAACTAAATAAAAATGTACCAAAAATGATTAGCGCAAATTCCATATAAAATTACCAATTGCAAGCGCAATATTAGCATGAAAAAATTAGAATCTAGCACACACCTTGATCTCCTCGAGTATGACATCTGCATTCACAAACATAAAATAGAAATCATCAGATGATTGAAAATCGAGGAAGAAACCTTTACGAAATTATCAAAAAGACAAATTGCAGGAAGAAGAAAAAAAAATTGCAATATTACAATGAAAGTCGAAACTTCAAATTGAAAACATTACATAATAGAATGGTTGCTTCAAATTTGAATTGAATTCCAAAAGTAAGCAAATCACCAAACTTTTTATTAAATTACAAAAAAAATAGAAAGCATATGGAAACAGAAAAGCACAGAAACTCAAATGAATGATAAATAAATCTTCGGGGAAAAGAAGAAAACAACATTGCAACTAATTTAAATTCCTCCTAAGACAAATAAATTTACGTATGCAACGATCGAGAAAATCGTAGATTAATTTAACTGACCTTGACGTAGATCAGACGGCAAATTATTTTTCTCTCTCCCCTCTTCTCTTCTCTTCTCTTTTCTCTCAGTTAAGTCTGTAGATTTCTCTGGAAAATGGGGTAACCTCCTTTATATAGCGAGACGATCAGAGGAAGTTTCTGGAGATGCTGAGGTGTAGGAGTATTTTTTAATTTTTAGTTTCTTAAATAATTTTTTAATAACTTACACAAATAAATAAAGAATAAGTTTTTTTTTTAAATAACTCAAATGAAGTGTGATGAAAAAAAATAAAAAATTAATTGGAGATGAAATATGTCATTTTATTCGTCGTGAGACCTATTAATTGGAGATGAAATATCTACCAATTCAGTTGCGTTTTATTATTCTTTTACTTTTTGTTAACTAAAGTCAATTTTATTTAGCTAATGAATTGTGTGCCTTTTTTATATTTAATTTTGAACCCATTGTGTTTAATTTTATTTTTCTTCTGAAATTAGAACTATCATAATTAGAATATCTCCAGCAATATACGAGTGACATATATTTAAATTTTGTAATTTTAGGTAATTTAAAATTACATGAAAATTGTAGTTTAATTCCTATTTTCATCTATTCATATTTTTTTAAATAATTACTTTTTATATTTTAAACTTCATTTATATCCACTAAACTTGTGTATAATTAAAAAAATCAATTGTTCAAAAGGATTTAAGATATGGGCCGATTGGAAACGAAAACAACATTAAGCCCAAATCTATTTATTAAAGGAGTGGTCATGGCCTAGCCTATGGTCGAAATTAGTTTTGAATTATGTCAACAAATAATTTAAAAATTGTGTGAATTCGAACATGACTACACCTTATTTTGACGATTTTCTGTGCAACAATGTTTGATTCAAAATCAAAACAATAATAATAAAATTTTCATAATTCCTTTTTGCGTTAAAATTATTTATGAATAACACTTCAATCTAGGTGAAAATATATCCATTTTTTTTGAAATTACAAAAGATATCTGAATATAACTAATTATGCAATCCGCACGCAGAAGAGACCTCACCACCACCTAAACGGTGGAAAAACATCACCGCACGCAGGCGAGAAACGGGACTTCAACACTTAACAACACAGCACCGCACGTAGACGGGAATACAACACTAGTTAAAATGGGAAAACATCACCGCATATAGGCGGGATTGAACTCAAAACCTCTCATAAAAGAGAATCTTTGGATAGCTCAACTTTGTAAATAGAGCAAGGCTTCATTGGTAACATATATCAACTTTTACTCCAGTAGATATTGATATATTATGAGCACAATCTGAAACATACCAATATAGTAAGTATTAACACATAGTAATTCGCATATAAACGCACAAGACCTACATATATATCTAGTATTCTTCGCTTAAACGTTTCAACATATTTCGTCAGTCCACAAAAAATAAAGCACTCTCGTATACAAAAAGTATTCTACAGTACTTCATTTTTCGTTGACGGGGAAGTAATGTTTAACACATAATTTGCATATAAACACACAACCTACATAAACTTTTACAATTGTTCGCTCAAATTGCTCTGCCAACTAGTGCATCCATTCCCTAATGGTTTAACAATTGGAATATATTGTAAGGGCAAGAATCAAACGCAACAAAACAAGAACAGTTGAAATAACTAATGATATGAGCACAATGTCGAGCATACCAATACAACATTCAACACATAATATGCATATAAACACATGCCTACACGAAAATCTACGATTCTTCACTCAAATTGCTCCGCCAACTAAGTGTCCCATTTCCTAACGACTTCACAAATGGAATCATAAAGGGCACGAATCAAACGCAGCATAGATACTAATCGACACCACCACCAACACTCTTCACTGCAAGCTAAGATTTGTTTCGCCTATCCAAATGCTCTCCCCAAACACTGAAATCCATCAAAACATTCTTTCAACTTGATGATTCAAACTCCAACAAGCCACATATCCAAACCAAATGCAATGATCAAACTCCAAATCAGCAGTCACTCCTGTTGGGCTTCTCAGTTGTGAAATCCACCTAAAAGGGGTAGTCATGTTGGCAATCAAGACTCATAGTAGCAGATGATTGTATAGCGTTACAGATGTGTTACCTTAACTGAAGGAGATGGAATCCAGTCATTAGTAGCAGGGTTCCCCTTGCTCGAGGCATGGCATTCTGCTGTGGATTCACTTGCTATGATGTAGTCCTTCTCATTAGTTTTCTCCACTTTTATGAACCCTGTTCCAGTCTATCAAAAGGCCAAGAATTCAAATGAACAAAATAAGATAGATGATTTGCTGAAGAATCATGTATGCGTGTTCATAATAAATAGACATTGTAATTGTCGTGGGATATGTAGATCAATATTTGTTTTTGTTTTTTTTTTCTCTTTTACAATTGCAAACCTCAAGAACTAACAGTTCACCCGATTTTTTCAAGATATTGGTCTACTTGAATTTTTTACTTTTGACAAATAAAATTGGGCGTCAAAATGCACCAAGGTAAACCTAAAATTTGTTTGAATTGAAGTGTGACTGTGTGAAGGAGTGGATTTTTTACCGTGTGATGCTGCTTGTCAATGCAGTTAAGGTCCTTGTAATACTCGGTTTCTGTAAACTCCTCAGCAACTTTGTTTCCAGAGTAAACCAATTTCTGCAATACATGATGAAATAATGTTTCTGAATCAGTATATCGAATTCGGATTAAATATTTGAAACAATAAAGGTACAAAAAATCGACATATAATTTGCATTATACCTTCGATACTAGCTTGAAATGGAAAGGTTTTTTGTAGAGATGATACTAACTCGATAACTACGAATTCAACTTGCAAAAGCACTATAAGCAATAAAATGCAGAAGAGAGTGTGTTTATACTGAACAGAGAGAGATTGTGCGCGCAATATAATAAAATGTCATAAATAGAAAAATTCATCGAACTTCTCATAGCAGTCAACTTTTAACCGAATACTGCGAAAATCATAATCTCGTGATAGTTGTAAAATTCAGTGAATTTGGCATAGATGTCGAACTAGAAACTCGGAATCGAAAACTAGCAAAACTGCAGGCACCATTAGAACTTCAAAATCTCCAATTCATATACCGACACGAAAATCGCAAACTCTAACTCTGGATCAAACTTGAAAATTCTTTTGTTACGATATCCCACATCGGTTCCACATGAAAGTGTGGAATGGTATATAAGAGGGGGTCAACCCTTTATCTTTGACCATGGTTTTGGGTTAAGTTAGGGCTCCCTAACTTATATGCCTAACATCTTTCCACCACAGAACTCACATTCTAAATCTAGTAGCATCAAAACTCAAAAACTAACCTCAGTATCCTTCTCGAGCTGTTGGAACTGAGCGTACTCGGGAATAACTCCATCGTCGAATGAGAGAGCATCGGCGTAATCGGCGGAGTGGTCGCTGCGCTGAGGCTTGGTGTGCCGCTTCGGCGCCGCCGCGTCGAACCGCTCACGAACAGCAGCCTCCACCTTCGCCGCCTCCTCTCCACTCAAATGGACGTCGCTGCGGTTCGGCCTCGCACACTCCATTTCTCACTCAGATTTGATCTGATCGGTGAACGTGGTAGGTATGTTGAAGAAGAAGAAGATAGATAATCAGTACTTATTGGCGGATGAGATATTTCTGCAATTTTGTACGGCTTCTTTTTTTTTGGTCCTTGCTGATTTATGACACTTGATCCAATAATTCAGAGGCTTGTCTTATTTTTTCCTTTTAAAAGTAATAAAATAATTCGAAGGCTTATCTAGTAGCTCCAAGTCTAAATAGTACTCCCAATAATGCTATTTTTTTAGAGTGTCCATTAAAAAATGGGTACTGAATAGATTATCCTTTATACTCCTATAAACTTCTTTATTTTATCATATGGTCGGTCTATTCACTTATAATATAATTAATTTAAAGTGAAATCTTTCTTTATTTATAATATACTCCTACTTAACATTTTTATTAGAACTCGTGTTACTTACTCCTATGACTATTTATATAGGACGAAGGGAGTGTAAAAGAAAGAAAAAATAATTGAAAAGCAAAACAACAATTTTTACAATATTAAAGAACATATAGTAATATTATTAAAGATTGTTATTTTCTTGTGATTTGCAAATTCCACAGCTTAATTTAAAGGCGTTATTTTCTTCTATATTCTATGGTCTATGGTAATTTTCTATATTCTCTTTTATTTTTTATGTGCAGCAGTTAAATTAACTTTTTTCTTTTGTAGAATTATATTATGGATTATCTTTTCATTTTCCATATGTTTTTAAGATTTTTCTTTGGATTTTATTTCCTATTTTTGTTTTTTTCTTTTTTGAGTTGGTCCTATTTTTCAATCTTTTTTTTAGGGAACTATTTTTCAATCTGAAGCGCACTGTTTATTGGAGTAAACATTTCAGAAATTATATTCCTATTATACACAAATTTCAAAAATAACAACGATTTTTGTGGTTGTTTGATTTGGGCTTTTCAGAAATTTGGAAATTCATACAGTCCATCCCAGCCCAAAAGGCAACTCGTATACTTTGAAAAATGTTTAGATTTGTGAAATGGTCAACTACCATTTTACATATACATTTTAAAATTTAATACGATAATTACTGAATTATTAATTGAATTTAATTTTATTATTAATCAATATTTCGATCACATTAATATTGACATAATTAATCGAATAATTGACGTCCTTTCATAAGGAACGACGTCGTTCTCGTTCTTATCAACCGATTGCTAAACGATAATTGTTGTAATAAGTCCTCGTACTTATTTAACAGATACAATTAATTCATTAATTTTTCTTTGTTATTTAAATTCCAAATTATCCAGACATCCACTATTATTAAAATTAAATTTCCACACTCATGTCCTAATTAAATACTCGGTACGCAAAATACCAAAATCTAAATCAAAATAATAGTTTCCTCTTCATTTTCTTCTCTATCATGAATAGATTTGGATTGATGAATTCCTCCTTAATTTCTCCTATGTTGTAAATCAATTTGGGTTGATGAAATCGTTTTTAACAAAAACACGGCTACTGTATTATTGTCTCAAGTCTGTAACTCTTGGCTCTTGGGCCAAAAACTATTTGCGAAAAATCATGGGTTTCTCCAAAACAAGGCTGGAAAACATTTCATTGATCCAATTTTCTATTTGGTCATTTTTTGTATATATAAATTTACAATATTAAATAAAGAAATTAAAAGGCTGTATCACATGAACTCGAACTCAAGACTTTGGCCTTAGATATTAATCCTTTATCTATTAGCCAACACTCGCACACAATATTTGATCCTTTTGAATTCCATATTGTGTTGTTTGAACTACTATGCTCTTGGATTAAATTCGTCAAAAGGTCTTTTGGCATCAACGCTAATCAGCACCAGATTTCGGCCATTTCTTATCATAACCAGTGCCGCCACATTCGGCAACCTTCGTTGATAGAAGTCATAGCCATGCACTGCAAGCGTGGCATTTTTCAGTATAAGAATTCGAGTTTTTTTATACATCTTGATACATTTTATCGGATATTTTTTATTTTACATTTCTTTTTCTTTTTTTGGTAAATTACATAAGTAAATAAAGAATTTTCAAAGACCGCGCAATGAGTGACTCAAACCCAGGGCCTCAGGTCTTGGACATTAACTCCCTTAGATTGTGTAGATTTATATAAAATTACTTACTAAGCGAGGTTTGGACGAAATCTAAATAAAAGCATACTTTCGTGTTTTGATAATTAGTTAATATTAATATGCGGGTTTGAGATGAAATTTAATTGTATATATTGGGACAGGTACAAATATAATTTGATGGTGTATTAAGGGAGCTTTGAATTCGAAAATTGTATGAACATAGATTTTTCGTGAATGAGATATATAAGATTTTAGAAAACAATTATATAATATTTGAGTTGAAATTTTTAATTAACATTCAGTTAAAATTTTAATACCATTATACCATCACAATTTACAATTATAAAACTTAGTATGAAAGAGATAAAATAAGATGAGAAACTGTACAGGAAAATTTCATATAATTTTGTAATGAATTATCGAATACTAAAATAAAATATTAAATTTATTTTTTAAATTCATATGTAAAGTATTTTTCCGTCGAAACTCGACAGACAATTCATTAGTACTTAGATTAATTATACTTTAGGTTATATAAAAAAGATCAGTTATACTTTAGAGTCTGACCTTTGGTTGAGGTGCAAAAATGATCTGAATTTAGAATTTTTCGAAAAAAACAATAATATGAAAAAACCTTAGAACTTTTTAAACGGTTGCAAATATGGCTAATGTTTTTGAGCGGTCCCTAACTGCTAGTACAATTTATATTATCGAAGGAGCAATATCAGGAAAGTTGATGGGAGTTGTTGTGATGAAATTTGTGGAGAATGTAAGCCGTAGGATGTGGCAAGTAAATCAAAATCTAAAATTTGCAGGTATATCACGTTTATGCAGAAGAATTAAATAGTAAACCTACAACACAAATACCAATCACACATATAGCCATCAAATTCCAAAATCAAATTATGTATGACCAATAGAAATCGAACTCTATCTTGTTGCACTTAATGATATCTTCATATTAATCCAATGATATGAATGGCCCTAATGAGATTTTATTTTATTTTTCCTTACAAAATATGTGAATTTGGACAGTTTATGGTGTCGCTATCATTGTGTGGGAACTGGAGATAACCATTATACAGCAGCCGTTATCATGTTGAGAAGGGAGGAGCCCACAACATCGGCATTTTTGGGCTGCATTCTTCACTTTCATTTTAGGCCGTTGAACCCTTCAACTACTGTTATCATAAAAAAACAAATCTATTACTCCTATGTATGAAAATATAAATTTTCAATTAAAAAACAATTTTAAATTAATTACAAAAATTGAATGGTAATTTTATAATTTGAATAAAAATGAAGGTTTATTTGTTACCTATATTTTCTTTTTATTTCTTTCCTATAGTTTATTCTTTTGCAAATTCATGTTATATACCGTTATTTAAAATATACTCCCTCCGTCCACGAAAGAACTTCCTATCTTTCATTTTTGGGACGTTCACAAAAGAACTTCCTAACTATTTTTGGACTATACCCCACCACTTATAATTCTCTTACTTTTCACTTTTCACAACTCTCAATATTAGATAACATATTTTCACCACTCCCAATACACTCAACTACATTTTATCCACTCTCAATACACTCAACAATTTTTTTTCTTAAAACCCGTGTCACTTCCTCCTAGGAAGTTCTTTCATGGACGGAGGGAGTACTATATTAAATGAAAGATCGTGACAAGAGTGTTAATTTGATATATTACATGTGAAAAAAAGTTTAAAATGAACAAGTTATTATCAATTAAAGTTACGAAACAAAGTATATATATAGGGACGGAGCCAGGAATTTAGTTCGGGGGGGGCTGAACCTGTACGGGGTTCGGGGGCGGTAGCCCCCGATAATTTTTTTTTGGGCATTCAGTATATTTAAGGTATTTTTTTATTAAAATACGAGCATAATACTAATAATAACGAACAATCTTTTCATAGATTATATAGTTTCAATATATCACAAAACTTTTTTTGGAAATTCCGTATATTTAAGACATTTTTTATTAAAAGGCAAGCATAATAATAATAACAAACAACATGTCCATAGATTATATATTTTCTATATATTACAAATTAGTTTCAATACATTATAATTTTTTTAGCATTTCATACATATTAGGCATTTTTTATTAAAAGACAAGTATAATAGTAATAATAACAAACAATATTTCATAGATCATATAGTTTTAAAAAACAAAATTATCCTTAAATTAAGTATATATGAGAGTATATAATAACCAAATACTCTTTTATAAAATAAAATTATTTTATAATAGGTATAAACATATATCTATATATATTTTAAAATTAAAAAAAAAAAAAAATTGGGAGGGGGCTCTAGCCCCCCCTAACCCCCTGGCTCCGTCCCTATATATATATATATATATATATGGGGGAGGGCGTGTGTTACATCGAGAGATGCTTGCGATTCCATCCTATTAAAAGCAGTTAACTCGTACTTGGGCCTGGGAATAAAATTACCATCCGTATGACTACACTCATTTAATTTGATTGAATCATTAGGGTGCATTCACTTTGATGGATGAGAAAATGAGGGATAACAAAAATTTATGCCTTTAAATGTCTCATTTCTTATCCCACATCTTACACAAAAGAAAAGTTCACCATTTTTCCTTCCTTATTTTCACTTCAAGTAGGGATAATATTATCCCTCCATTTTGGTGTGATAATATTATCCCTCCTTGAAATGAAAATAAGGAAGTGAAAATGATGAACTTCTCTTTTGTGTAAAATGTGGAATAAAAAAGGAGACATTTAAAGACATAGATTTTTGTTATCCCTCCATTTAGAGGGATAAAAAGCAATCACACCCTTATAGTATTATATTAAACCTATTTTCATTTTAGTAATTAATATGCCTTATAAATTCATATAGAATATTTTAAGAAATGCATGTTGAACTTATATGTTAGTCATTACGAATTCGTGATTAAACATAGACTATTCTACAAAATATTTTTTTTTATCGAAAAAGAATGGTAGGATCCATAGTATTTAAACACGGAATTTTATAAGCTCGCAATATCTCAGAAGAAGATAGATTTTTTTTGAAAACAAATGACCAGAAAAAAAAAAAATCAGTACATATTTTAATCTATGATATCATAACAACGCTTAATGAACAATGATAGCAATGTGGAGTAGGTTCCAATTTCGAACGATTAATTCCGGCACGTTGAAAGCGTTGTCATATCAATAGTAAGATAAATAATGTCATTCATAATGTCATATAAATGATATTGCAGAGCGATAATAGTCGCAATAAAATAATGATAATTAGTTGGGATGTGAGTTGCATGGAAAATTTGATGAAAGAAGAGGCTAACTATATGTTTGTTTAATAAGTAGGGAAAAAGTTGGCACCAACTGACAATTAAGTTTTTTTTTTTTTTTGAGAAGAACTGACAATTAAGTAGAGACAAGAAAGGGAATATTTTCGTAAAATAATCATATCTTTTATCTATCTTTCGCCGAATTGAAGGCCTTTTTGCCGCCATTGCTTAATCAACAATATCTCTCAAGTTCAGATCCATAAATTTTATTTAGATATTGTATATACCCAGATCCGGAATTTATCATAATAATATTAAAAAACACATTATAAATTAAAATGATATAATATTCGGATTTCCATGAAAAAATCTATCATCATTTGATTCAAGTATTCCACTTTATCCCTCTAAATAAAAGATAATATAATGAATTATAAATTTATCACTTAAAATAAATCATATTTTTTATATTTTATTTGATTGTAATGATAATATATTTATCTACTCCTCATAAAGTAGTATAAAATTATATCACACTCTCTTAAGTATAAAATTATTCATTCTCAATGAAAAAGATGTTGTTCGAAAATTTATATCATCTGTCCGAATTTTTTATTATGTCAAAATAAACAATGTATAAGGTAATAAATGAAGCTTATCCATTTCTTATACCTCAAAGTAAATACACCCTTATAATTATATTCCATACATATTGTATTTGTAGCATCAATTTACTATAAAAAGTTTTTTTTTTTGATAGCTTAATACTATAAAAAGTTAGCGATATGATTTTTATAGTTCTCAACAATCATACCGCATGATTCGCTCATGTTTTAAGTCCAAATGTTTGAATTATGGCTTTTCCCGCAACTGCAATACCTTATTTCTAATACTGACGTGAAGTAATAAAATCGTTTGTTTCCTCATTAAAGAAAAGAATTACAAAATCATGCCTGTTAGAACAACAACGAACATTAGCTTTCAATATTTATACGAATTTGTAATATTTAATTAGGGGTTCAAGTCACATAAAGAGATTAATATGTGTGTGTAAGTCATTATGTATTGCCCCTATAAAAAAACGAGTCATTATGTATTTTTAAGTACGTTTATAGTCTTGTTAAAATATCATATGTAAATTAAAAATAACCCCTAACTAAGTCGACGACAATTATATGTATTTGTATTTTTCTCTTGATGTTTCATTTTCTTTTTTGCATTGAAGTATTTCAACTTCACAATTTGAATTACTCAGAATCTGATTTATAAGAAAATGTTGCTACAATATCTAAGTATCTAACGGGTATATATAGTAGCGACTTCTGAAAATCGATGTAAAAATTAAAATGATGAGTTTTTTTAAAAAACTATTTATTAATATCGTTCAAGAATATGCTCGAAATATTTGACTTGAGAAAAAAAATAATCGATCAGTTTGAAGGAGATGGAGAGATAGTAGGAGAGATGATTAACGTGGCATAAAAATATATCGTCGCATGATGAAAATTCAACGAATGTGTTATAAGTACTTTGATTTGTGCGATATATATTAGTATAATATGGAGGATATAGTAAGGTTCTACTGAAATTGCTATTTTTCGTGAGAAGTTAGATTAATGAATAAGTCATTATATAATATTGAATAATGATATTACAAAAATTAGCAAAATTCCCTCCGATATTAAGATATACTTTATTTTGTATGATTGAGTATTTAATTTGAATTGAATAGTTAACAAAAGAATTTTAAATAAATAAAAATTTTAAATTATCCCGTACATATATTTTATTCAAACATATTTTGTCCAAATAGGATTATCCATAGTATAGTAAGAAAGAGTAATGCTATATGGACAATCCGAACAAAAAAGATCAAATTAATTTATTTAAAATTTTTTGTTGAAATTTGAAAGCTTAGTGAGTTTTATTGTTTTATTCACATTATATTTTTTTGTAGTTTATAATATATTTTAAATTTTTTATTATGTTTTTATAATTTTTGTATTTAAAAAAATATTAAAAAGATATAAGAAAAACTTCAATGTGGAGAAACAATAAAATTAACTAAATTATTTTTCATTTTGAATAAAAAAATTTAAATTAATTAATTTTTTAAAATACTCAACTATTTTTTGTTCGAACATATTTTATTTAAATAACATTACTGATTAAAAAAAAGTATGAAAATACCGATACGACAAATTAGTAGCGGTAGCGCATGGGCACCACCAGTTGTATATGTAACCAACTGTGACCAAAGGGGGTTGAAAAAAGAACGGAGGAGAATTTGCCGTTGGCACAGCCAATCATAATTTATAATACAACTTTCGAAAACGATGGTAAAATTGATTGTGACCGGACTACTACATTATAGTTTAAATACAAAATTTGTGACATTTTTATGGTATGTTTCTTTTTTGTCCAAAAAAGTTACTGAGATTATTACTTACAATAAAAATCTGGTTTTGTGCAACAGTTCGAAAATATTTAAATAGCGAATTCTCCATGTATAAAAGATGTTGAAATTATTATTATTATTGTTGTTGTTGCTGTTCTGGGATCCCGTATTTACTATTTACAGGGAGTTTTATTTTGAAAAATTAGCTTTGGGAGATAAAAATGATGAGATTAATCCCATATTTATTTACGGTGTGTTCTATTTAATTGATAAATTTATTATGAAAGAAATTAGAATAACAAAAAATTCATCCTTTTAAATGCCTCATTTCTTTTCACACAGTTCCTATAAAAAAGAATTTCACCATTTCCTATTCATCCTTTTTTTAAGGGTGTGTTCTCTTTGATTGTAAATTTATCATGGGAAGATGGGCGATAATCAAAATTTCACCCTTTAAATCATTCACTTCTTTTTCCTCATTTCCTACTTGACCCTTACTTATTACTCATTTTCACTACAAAAGATGGATAATATTATCACACCATTTTTGGAGGGATAGTATTATTCCTCCTTTATAGTGAAAATGAGGAATGAGTAAGAGTTAAGTAGAAAATGAGGGAAAATAAAGAAATGATTTAAAGGGTGAAATTTTGTTTATCCCTCATTTTCCCATGATAAATTTACAACCAAAGAGAACTCACCCTAAGAAGTGATAATATTATCACACCCAAAATGGAGGGATAATATTATCCATCTTTGAAGTGAATTGAATGAATGAGAAATATGAAATTATCTTTTGTAGGAAAGGAAAGAAAGAAAAGGAGGTATTTAAATGAATATTTTTTTTGTTATCCCTTATTTTTCATGATGAATTTATCCACCAAAGAGAACACACCCCTAGATAAATTGAAACTTGAGGATATCTCAAGGTCCTTGATTGTTTATATCATTTAAATTAATTTTATTTTATTCATAAATATCTCATTGAAAACATGAGATTGAAAAAAATCTTAATCTTAAATATAAAAATACTTAATCATAATAAATCTTATCAATCATGTAAAGTAAACGCTCCCTCAGTTTAAGTTGGATAACCACTCATCCAATGCAATACCTTGCAAATCGGAAAAAAATAAGAATGGTTCTATAACATTATAATTTACACATGTTAGTGTATATTTTTATGAAATGAGATTCAATGTACCACACTTAATGTTCTATTTTTAATTTTATTTATTTTAATATTTTTTCTTCAGTTTCAACTTCTTATATTTTAGTTTAATTCTGTGATTATTAACTAGAGTTTATTCCATCAAATTAGGATATATAATTTTTTTTTATCATTTATAACTAATAATAGGTTAGTAAATTCAAAGTTATGATATATAATTCATAGTATTATAATAAAATTATTTTTATAAAAAATATTTTTAAAATAATAAATATAATAATGAGAAATAGTGACACACATAAAATTATGAAACACCGAAGCTCATCCACTGTGATTTTGTTGATACCAATGTTCGTTGAATTTTTAGATCGAAATCAAAATATTGATGAAATTGGGGGGAAATGATCTATAGGTTTTAGCCTACAAATGCAAACGTATAAAAAGTATAAAGTCAAATACTTTTTTTCTGAGAATTGGTATATGTCAAATACTTAATTAGCATCTTGCGAAATACTAGCTAAATTTTGATATGCATGTTAATGAAAATGATTTATCATTTTTTTCGTCAAAAAAAAATGTATTGTTTTTTAATATAGAACTAGGCGGATGTTTCCAGTAAAACACGTTGCTTTTAGTAACCCCCCCCCCCCCCCCCAAAAAAAATCACGATTATTGTCTTTTCAAATTCTAAAATGGCCTAATTAAACAATTATTAAATTCTTAACAACCACGACACTCTATTTACTTGATAATAACTTGATAATTGATCTTTTCACTCCAAATATTGCATAGGATTATTTGGAACTTATATCGAATTATAGTCGTCCGGGGCAAAATTGATTAAACCAATAACCATTTCGAGAAATATAAATCATGATGTGAGTATTTGTAGGAAAATTATGCGCCCTTATTGCCATAATTGAAAATTTACGTCAACGGTGCAAAAAGTGTGGAAGAGTTCATGAATTTATTTTCTATCACTTCAGAACTGTTATCGTCTCAAATTGGACCTTGAGATATCCTCAAGTTTCAAAACTATGACTTCTGAACTGTTATCATCTCAAATTGTATATCATCATTTGTAGAAGAGTTCATGAATTTATTTTATATCACTTATGAACATTATATTTTTATAAAGCCTAAAAAAAATACTAAATGGAGTAGTTTATGAGGCATATTCATGTGTATTTGAATGTATGGCGAGTTCATTGAAATTTAATTTTAATAATTATTAATTTTTAATTGTGAAATAATGAATTTTAATTATTAACTAATACTCCCTCCGTCCACCAATTCAAGGCCTAGGGCAAGTGTAATTTACACTTGCCCTAGGCCTTGAATTGGTGGACGGAGGGAGTACATTTCAATGGAAGTTAAATAAAATATAATGAAAATTAATAAATACTAATAAAAACTTCAGTTAACTTCTAAATCACCATTAATTAACGTGTGGGTTGAACCAAACTTTTTTTCAAGAATATGGTGATAGAAAAACTACACATTTGAATTCTTGCATTAATTAAATTTTGTATTGAAGTTATTTAAGGGATATTTTTTTATTAGGTAAGATTATATGAATAAATAAACGGCTAGGAGAGTAAGAATATCCCGCGAGCCACAAGTCAATGAGGAGACCCACCCGATAATTTTTTATTTTTATGAGGCATACAATACTCATGTAGTCATGTGTATTTCGATGTATGACAAGTTCATTCAAATTAAATTTTAATAATTATTAATTTTTATTGTGTAGACTAAATTTTAATTATCAACTAATAAATTTCAATGGAAGTTTAATAAAATATAATGAAAATTAATAAATACTACTAATAAAAACATTAGTTAACTTTTTTAATTCACCATTAATTAGCGTGTGGGTCGAATCGAACTTTTTTTTCAAGAATATGGTTATAGAAAAACTACACATTTGAATTCTTGCATTAATTAAATTTTGTATTGAAGTTATTTAAGGGAGATTTTTGATTAAGTATGATTATATGAATAAATAAACGGCTACGAGACTAAGAATATCATGCGAGCTGCGAATCAATGAGGAGACACGATAAATTTTATTTTTTATGAGGCATACTCATGTGTATTTGGATATATGGCAAGCTCATTCTAATTTATAAATTTTAATTGTGAAATAAATTTTTTTAATTATGAACTAATAAGTTTCAATGGAAGTTTAATAAAATATAATGAACATTAATAAATACTAATTAAAACTTTAGTTAACTTTTAATTCACCATTGATTAGCGTGTGGGTTCAGCCAAACTTTTTTTCAAGAATATGGTTATATAAAAACTACACATTTGAATTCTTGCAATGATTAATTTTTGTATTGAAGTTATTTATGGAGATTTTTTTTATTAAGTATGATTACATGAATAAATAAATGGTTACGAGATTAAGAATATATCGCGAGCCGCAAGTCAATAATGAGACACGATAAATTTTTTTTTTTTTTTGTGAGGCATACTCATGTCTATTTGGATGTATGACGAGTTAATTCGAATTAAATTTTAATAATTGTTAATCTTTAAATGTGAAATAATACATTTTAATTGTGAACCAATAAATTTCAATGGAAGTTTAATAAATTCTAATGAAAATTAATAAATACTAATAAAAGCTTTAGTTAACTTCTAATTCACCATTAATTAGCTTAGGTCGAACCAACTTTTTTTTCAAGAATATGATTATTGAAAAACTACATATTTGAACTCTTGCACCTGTATTGAAATTATTTAAGGGAGATTTTTTATGATTATATGAATAAATAAATAAATGGCTAGGAGACTAAGAATATCCACGAGTCGCGAGTCAATGAGTAGACACAATATTTTTTTTATTTTTTATGAGACATACTCATATGTATTCAGATGTATAGCGAGTTCATTCGAATTAAATTTTAATAATTATTAGTAACTTTTAATTGTGAACTAATGAATTTCAATGGAAGTTTAATAAAATCTAATGAAAATTAATAAATACTAATAAAAACTTTAGTTAACTTATAATTCAACATTAATTAGCGTGAGGGTCAAACCGAACTTTTTTTCAAGAATATGGTTATAGAAAAACTACATATTTGAACTATTGTGTTAATTAAATTTTGTATTGAAGTTATTTAAGGGATATTTTTGATTAAGTATGATTATATGAATAAATAAACGGTTAGGAGACTAAGAATATCCACGAGCCACGAGTTAATGAGAAGATACAATATTTTTCTTATTGTGTATGAGACATACTCATGTATATTTGGATGTAGGGCGAGTTCATTCGAATTAAATTATTAATTTTTAATCGTAAAATAATAAATTTTGATTACGAAGTATAATAAATTTCAATGGAAGTTTAATAAAATCTAATGAAAATTAATAAAAACTATAGTTAACTTCTAATTCACCATTGGCAATGAAACTTAACTCACGTGGCATGAGTTGAGATACTCAAAGACTCTCATTTGTGAAAGGTCATGGGTTCAATCTCTCCTGCGTGCGAGTAATTTTCTCACTTTTATGTGGATATTGATTCCGCTTGCGTGTCGGTAATTTTCTCATCGTTATGTGGTATAGCGCTATCTGTATGCGAGTTGCTTATTTAATTATATTAATAGATATTTATTATAATTTTTTTAAAAAAACTTCTAATTCACTATTAATTAGCGCGTGATTTCAACCTAACTTTTTTTTTCCAGGAATATGGTTATAGAAAAAATATACATCTGAACTCTTGCATTAATTAATTTTATTATTGAAGTTATTTAAGTGAGTATTTTTTAGTATTAAGTATGATTTTATGAATGATCCAACGATTATGAGACTAAGAATATCTTGCGAGGTGTGCGTGTGTTGATCAAGCGGTAAATGGTTAATGTCTGAGCCCAAAGGTCTCGGGTTCGAGTCTCTTGTGGTGCGGTCTTTAAATTTATTTATTTAATACTGTTAATTTGTTAAAAAAAGAGAGAATATCTTGCTAAGTGTGCATGAGTTAGTTTAGTGGTAGAAGGTTAATACCCATGATCTGAGATTTTAGGTTCGAATCCTTTAATTAATTATGAAATTTATGGATATATATATATATATAAGTCAATAAAGAGAAATAATAATATTTTAATAAAAGGAGACCCGACAATTATTTTTTAATTACCAACAATAATTTACTCTTTCGACTCATTTAATCCAATTAAAGATTAAAAAATAATCATGTATGCTTACAAGTCATTTAATCCAATTAAAGATTAAAAATTATCATGTCAAATATTGATTGTTGATTCCTAAAAAGAAAATAGATAAATATTAAATTAACCATTTTGCTTATTGATTATGAACACAAAAATAAAAATATAATAATTTTAGCCATTATTATTATTTAAAATTCCCTTTCATAAATATATCTATATATGTATATATATTTAATATTAATAAAAAAATCTAAAAGTTTGAAAGATTTTAAAAATCTAAAATTAGTCTTTAACAAAAGTTTAAAATTTGTTAAACCAATGAAAACCCTAAAAAACCTCCCCGACCTTAAACTTTCGTCAATGTTATTGTACTGCTTCTCGCTCTCATCACCGCAGCCTCTTCAAGTTGAGTCACCGTCTTGGGCTATCACACCTGATCGCGATTCGCCGCTGCATAGCTCCTCACTCATGCCATAATCACCCTAGATTTGTTGTTTGCAATATGATTATTTTTGGGGTTCTTGGTGTTTGTGTTCATTTTCTTTTTTAGTTTTGGAGAAGAATAAAAATAAAAAGGAGCACGAAAAATTAAACAAACAAGAAGAAACTGATAGTAGAAGAAGAAGAAGAAGAAACGGATGGAATATTTTCACTGAACCAAGTATTACTTTTAGATTTATGCGATTCTCTCCAGATTCACATATCCAATAATTCGATAATTATATTGGATTACAAATAAACATATTTAACTTAAAAATCCAATCAACTTTTTAGCAATCAAATCGTCAAACTTCATGTAACACAAAGCTCTTCCGAATAAAGGGGAAAAAACTTTAGAATTTCTTCAGCCTTTTTATTTGGTAGAAACAGATGGGGGAAGAAGAAGAAGAAGAAACTGAACATGAAGAAAGAAAGAAGGGAAAAAATCGAACAAAAGCAAAAAAGAAATGAAAAAAAATTGAACATAAAAAAAATATGAATAGGATATAGTATTTTTTATATTTTAATTATGTTTTGCAATTTTATATATATAATTCGAAAATCAATAAAAATTGGAAAATTAATTGGAAGGGTAGAATTGTCTCTTTTCAATAAAATTAAGTATAATTGGTATATTTTTATTCTTATGGCTAAACTTAACTTTTTGCTAAGTAAAATGGTTATTTAGAGGTATTAACATAAAAAGAATGCGAGTTACTTAAAATTATGTATTAATCATATACTTCTATTAATTTTATTTCTTATTATATTATAGTTAATTTTATTTATTATAACTATGGTTTATTTCATAATAATAATAATAATAATAATATGAATTGCATACATTAAATTAAATTAAAAGGTTTTTTGTGTGCTAAGATGTAATTTAAAAAATATATAAAGATAATTGAAAAAATATGAAAGTTGTATAATAAGGAATATAGTGAGTATTTTTTAAAATGATGGATTATAATTGCAAATAAAATATACAAATTCCTTTATTAGTGAAGGTACAGATACCTATTAATAATATGTGGTTTGAGAAAGTAGTTTTGTTTTGTTTTTATTTTTATTTTTTATTTTTTTAGAGGGTTTTAAAAAAGTAGTAATGTAAATCAAAATTCATTTACTTAATCAATATATCAATTATTTTTGTACAAGATATCTGATGATTCATCTTCACTTACTTATAATAATATTAGTAAAATAAACAATTACAAAGATATAAACCATAGAAAAAAAAATGATTTGATTCAAAAAAGCAAACTATAAAATTTGAATTAAATAAAAAGGGTGCATGAATGATAATTTTTTTTATAGTTTTACAACTTAATTATTTATTAGTTAAAAAGGATTGGATTCCAATTTTAGAAATAAACAAACAATTCATGAGTTAACTAAATAATTTAATGAAAAAAATAATTCATGGTTTCAAATATTTAGAGAAACATGAGAGACGATTATAGAAAATTTAGGGTGTTTAATAATGTGGTGGGTGTCCTTTCAAAAAAAAATATGGTGGGTGTTGCTGCAGAAAAATATGATTTTCTTCTAAAAATAAAGAGTTTTGTATTTGTTGTGTATAACTATTAGGCTGCGTTCTCTATGATTGTAAATTTATCATGAGAAAATGAGGGATAAACAAAATTTTACCCTTTAAATTCTTCTTTTCTTTTCCCTCATTTCCTACAAAATAGAATTTGACTCTTACTTATTCCTCATTTTCACTTCAAATGAGGGATAATATTATCATATCAAAAATGGAAGAATAATATTATCCCTCATTTGTAGTGAAAAGAAGGATTAAGTAATGGTCAAATTCTATTTTGTAGAGATGAGGAAAAAGAAAGGAAGACTTTAAATAGTGAAATTTTGTTTATCCCTCATTTTACCATGATAAATTTACAACCAAAGAGAACGCAGCCTTAGAGCATAACTCCTATCAAGCCTCTATCACCATGCGAACCGTGGCTTGGGGCGTCACCTTGATTTGACCCACCTTTGCCTTGCCCCGCTCCGTCCATTGCCTTGCCCCGCTCCGTCCAATTCATTTATATAATATAAATCACACTTAAACTAACAAAAAATAATGTTTTCATCAACAACAAATTATATTTTTATCAATAAAAGATGGCACTATGGATGGCAATCGGGTACGACAGGTACGGATAGTGACTATCCATACCCATACCCACAAACTAAATGGATAGTGATTTTTAACCACGAAACTATCCATGGATATCAAATGGTATCCAAACCCGCTACCCGTAGATACCCGCTATCTGTCGGGTATCCGCGAACCCACTATCCGGCGGGTATCCATCACCCGCTATCCGCCGAATACCTACTATCCGCCGGATACCCACAAAACAAAATTTAAATATAAATTTACAACAAATTTAATAGAAAAAAATCAACACAAATAACATAGTTCAAATCCACAAAGAACAATGTTTAAATTCAAATTCATCAACTAAAATATAAAATTCAACAAAATTCTATAATTGCTCAACAAAATTCGAATTTAAATTAGACTATTAGAGTTTTGGCTTTAGTTCAGTTTCTGTCTGAGCCTATTTTAAGATATAAAATGCTAGCCCACAATCTCAAAATATATATTCAAAGCCTATATTTTATGAAATTTTTTGTGGATATTTGACGGGTAAGTCACGGGTAATTGATGGATAATTGGCGGGTATTTTTCGTGGGTAAATGGGTTTCGCGGGTATGGATATTAAGTATCCAAACTCATACCCACGAACTAAATGGATAGTGAATTACAAGTTACAACCACGAAACTATTCGTGGATATCAAATGGTATCCAAACCCACCCTAATAGGTTCGGATTTTCGCGGATATAGATTGCCATCCCTAGATGGCACCATATATTTAAAGCATAATGCAAAACGATACTTTTTTTTTCTTTTAGACAAAAATTACTACTTTTCTTAAATACAAACTATACTTTTTATAATAGCAAATGACACATTTTATAAAGTATAATTTGATGTTATTTATAAAAATATCGTTTGTTGTTAGTAAAAGTGTCATTTACGTAATAATATAACACTATATATGGAACATAGTGGGGCGGGACGACAGCGGATTGACGAGTGGAGCTCTGGTCTACACGGTGAGGGAGGTTCAACAAGAGAGTTTGTGTAACTATTTTTTAAATGTATTTTTGGTGGTTTATTGATTTATTTAATTTTCAAATGTTAAAAATTACATGTTTTATTTTTTTAGAAGTTGATGGTGTTTAATAAATTTTATTAGGTTGGGTCAGCTTTGATTTTGGCTTTGTATGATGTGTTATTAAAATACCAAGAGATTTTGCTCAATTGTTCTGGAGATTCGTTATTTGAAATAGTGTCTAACACTTATCCACTATATACTGATGATGGTTCATACTTACATGATAAAGCTATACTTGCTACTATGTTGGATGTAGCTGATATGATGAATCAATACTCTATCAATTTCAATAAATTAATATGATATTCAAAATTATTTAAGTTCATATAGTGCATGTAAATTTGATTAAAGTAACACATTGTTGGATGAAATTTATCTAGCTGAGTTTTTAAATGAAATTAGGTCTTCAGATACACCTAATCATCAATTATTTTACAAAATTGAAACTTCTGTTATGTTATTAAAAAACTTATATCGTTGTAATGGAATCAAATGGATTATTATTGGTCTACAAGTTCTCACTGAAATATTGTTGAGCAGACATAATGTTGGGTATAGAATTTTAATACATCAATTATCGTTAACGCCATCAGATCTAATATTACCATTCAAGTTCCAATGCTGATCCAATTTTCATTAGTTATGTCTTATGTAATGATGATTAATAAAAGTTTTGGTCAATATGTATCATGGGTTACTAATTGTCGAGGTTTGAAAATTCTAATATATAGAGACGAGGATTAAAATTGTACGTATACTAAGAATGTTTTTCATAGCGAAGTCTTCCAACATGTTAGATGTAAGTATTTTAGATAAATTACAAAAAAAAAAAAAAAAATCCAACCATTTAAAACAACAATTTTGATGGGTCCTTTTAGGACTGGTAAACCGGTTCCGATTATTTGGTTAAATTCGTAACCGAACCGAAAAAACCGGTTATCGGTTAACCGGTTTTTACCGGTTCGGTTATCGATTATCGGTTATAGTTTTTTCCGTTAACCGTTTAATCGGTTTAACCGGTTAAACCGAATTAACCGGTTTACTATTTAATTAATTGATTAATTAATATTTTGTTAGGTTAAAATTTAGAAAATAGCAGATATTATATTTTTCATTTTTCTACGCATCTCTCTCTCTGCATTCTCTCTCATTTTCTGCCCTCTACCGTCTCTCTCTCTCTCCCCATCCTTATCCGGCGGACGTCGCCGCTTCTTGCCGCCTCTGGCGCGGCGAGGCCGGCGCCTCTCCTTCCCCCTCCTTTCTATCTTCTATCTTTTCCCAATTCCTCAAATTAAAGCTACCTAGGGTTCTCTCTAAATTTCCCCCTTCAATGCCACTTCTCCGGTGAACTCTGCCGCCACCGCCGCCACTGCTACTGCAGCCGCCTGAACGTCTCCCTGTCATCCTCCCTGCCTCAGGTAAGGCCCTACCTCTATCTCTCTTTTTTCCATCTCTGTATGTCGATCTCTCTCTACCTCTCAACATTTCTCTGTCTATGTCTCTCTTTCTCTCTCTCTCATCTCCCTCTATTGGCAGCCACCGCGGACCACCGGCGGTCACTGCCGTCGAACGGGCTGACGGGAAAGGCAGCGGCTGCTGCTGCTAAATGAAACAGTTGGAATTTTACCTTCTGCTACTTGTATCTATAATCATTTTACCTTATTGTTGGATAAAAGTTTTGATTTTGAATGTGGTGTTGATATGTGAATTTAAATTAATAGTTACGTAATTTGATTTTGAATGTGGTTTATGCAAGAGTTTTTTGAAAGCTTGAGGCATGTACTGCTATTCGTGCCTTTGGCCCTTTGTCTTCAATTTCTTTAGTTGATGAAGTTTGATCTTTATTTTCGTGGATTAATTTGATGAATTTTTCTACTCCACCCGAATTCTTCTGCCATGTTAAACGAATTGAAAACCGGATCGGTGTTCGGTTAGTATTTTTGGTGTTAATCGGTTCCGGTTAATCGGCAAACCGGTTCGGTTATAACCGAACCGGACCGATTCCCACCCCTAGGTCCTTTATCCGCTAAAATTATTAATTATTAAAACACATGCTTTCAAATTGCACTGTAATTTTCATGAATACAAAGAGTATTTTATTATTATATATATAATATGTTTTTTTACATCATTATATATATATATACATATATTTATATATTGATTATTTGTGTATACAAGATTTTATATATTTACAGATTGTGCATCGCACGAGTACAATAAAATCTCGAGAGGTGTCGACAATCAAGAACGCACGTCCCACCAATTGGGGATGAACGAGACCACCAAGTCTCCCGCAAAACCAGTGAACCCAAACGAACTTAGAAGGCTCGAGGTGGAGAAACACAGCAAACGAATGCACGGGTGCTCAAGAACTCATCAGAAAGGCGAGCACCAAGAATAAGAAAATGGGTCGATATCCAACAAACATAGGCAGCATGAGAACAGGTCGGAAAAGGGGTCGATATCCAATAAAATGGATGTTTTATTCCATTCACTGTCAATATTCACAACAAAACACTACTATTTAACACATCAATTTTGTTTTGTCTCCTTTTCCATTCAATTTTAGAGGATCTCTCTCTCTCTCTCTCTCTCTCTCTCTCTCTCTTTTCCCCCTTTATATATATCTCGCAATAATTTATTAAAACTTATGTCTCAAACTACACTGTAATTTTTGTGAATGAAAAGATTATTTTATTATGTATGTATATATATATACATATATATTGTATTTATCTTTTCATATTATTTATATGTTTATGTATTAATTATTCATATATGCAAAGTTTTATATATTTACATACCGTGCGAAGCACGGGTATAACACTAGTGAGACATCAAAACTCAAAAGGCCGCAGTCATAATTAGTTTCTTTTTTAATTTGAAGATTTGAAGATATAACTCTAACGCACTTATCATTCAATGTACAAAATATTAATTTTATAGTTCGCATTTATTGCATATAATTTGTGTAGTAATATTTTTAATGATTTAGGGTGCATTTACTTTTGATTAATAAATTTATTTATTTTTTTTCATGATAAATTTATTAATCAAAATAAACGTAACTTGTAAACATTACGAGTTAGATTTAGTTAGAGCATGGTAAAAAAGACAAAAAAAACATAACTGCGAATTTTTCAATTATCAACCGAAAGTATCTATTAATGGTAAAATGTTTTTCAGTTCCATAATTATTAATTTAAATAAGCTATACCCAACCTAAACATTTAAAATTTTAAAGATAATTTTCCCCATATAAATGTCGAGGTTGTCTCAACGAACGCACTCGCTAAATTCGACATTTGTTGATGTACATAAAGATTGCGTTTACTTTGAAGGATAACAAAAATTTATGTCTTGAAATATCTTTTTTATTTTCCAACATTTAACACACAAAAGAGATGTTCATCATTTTTCCTTCCTTATTTTCACTTCAATGATGGATAATATTATCAATTCATTTTTATGAGTGGATAATATTATTCATCCTTAAAGTGAAATTAAGGAAGTAAAAATGGTAAACATCTCTTTTGTGTCAAATATTAAAAAATAAAGGAGACATTTTAAGGCATAAATTTTTGTTATCCATCATTTTCCATTGATAAATTTATCCATCAAAGTAAATGCAGCCAAAGAGTAATATATCATTGATGATACAATTGCATTATTCAATATCTATATACACATGATTGTGTATATAGATATTCTTGATTCTGCACTTAATTGTGTATCTATGTGACTAGAACCATGAAAGGATTCGTAAAGGAATACATACATCCTTCGTCCACGAAAAATTTATTACAAATTTCTTTTGGTTCGTTCACAAAAAAATGTACCACTTTCATTTATAATAATAGTACGATCCACATAACTCTATTCGTATTTAAAATGTGATTCATACTCATATAATAATTTCACTTATATTTTATTAAAATCCGTGTCTTTCATAAGATGACAAAATTTTTGTGGATAGAAAGAGAAAATATTAGCGTGCGTATTTCAAAATCTTATCGGAGTATATCCAATAGTATATTTGTAAATTTTAAGTATATTATTTGACGATAAAACACTAAAAAAATGACTCACGCATTTGGAAAACTCCAGCAACCAACCTACCCCAAACCTAATCGTTATAAAACAAACTATCAATGTCATATATACGATAAGAGTAACAAAAAACAAATAACGCATTAAACTAAATTTCACCAAATTATTAGTATTACTATTATTAAAAAATAAAAAATAAAAAAACACCAAATGTAATTGCTTCCAATATTCTGAGTGTAAAGGACACATGATGAAATAAACATGTTGTATAATTAATTACAGAATACTTATATACGTACTTGTCTCCTTTAATAGAGCAGTAGATGTAGAAAGGAAAGTTGGAATTTCACGTTTGGTATGTTGATAGATGAATTGACGGTCGAAAACGCAGCTCCATTAATGGCGGATGGTGGTGCCCATTAACACATGGCGTGTACCCATTTGGTGGTGGACTCCCGTGAACTCAGCCGCGTCGGACTCATCTTTCCGCCCTCAAATTCGCACGTGACTCCCACACCCACCCCTCTATCTCCACATAAATCAACCGAAATTCTTCTCACCACCAAAAACATCATCTTATATTCTAATTTTAATATTTTTTTTATAATATACATGTAATTATTGATGTGAATAATTACATCTTACTAATTAAAAGGACGAGTTTACTGTCAGTTTTCTTTTGTTGGTCAATTTTGGACACATGATCATGGTCACTAAAATTGAGATCTTGATCAAAATTCTCTAGACTTGAGCTATAAAAATTTTAAATTAATTTTTCCAACTAATATCAATTTTTGACATTGAAATTCCACCTCAAACCGTCAGGAAGTTCTAACATAGCAGCGTGGAAATCGGTGTTTAATTGAGAAGTTACTTGGTTTAAGAGGTTTGTAGTTAAAATTAGGGAAAAGATTTTTGGACACCAGGTGTCTTAGACACCTTCATAAAAAATCGATTTTTGCTTTATATTTAATTTAACCGATTTTTTTGCTATTTAGTGATTTGTCTAAAATATCATTTTCTAAAATATATTCAACCGATTTTGTTATTATTTTCGATTTTTATATTTTTTTCCAAGTTCACTAATTTTTTTATATAAAAACCAAAATAATAACAAAATCGGTTGAATATATTTTTAAAAATTATGTTTTAGACAAATCATTAAATAACAAAAAATCGGTCAAATTAAATATTAAATAAAAATCGATTTTTTATGAAGGTATCTAAAACACCGTGTCCAAAAATCACCCCCCTTAAAATTAAGGGGATTTGGTTGTGGTTTCAATTTTAGCGAGTAATGATTGGATCATTTGGAATTGAAATCGTAAAAAAAAAATGATTTTGTCTTTACTAATTTAGTAGAATTGTAAGCAACAATGTATTATAGATGTTTTAATTTATAATTTCATATACATTAATGAGGTGATATTTTAAAAAAATAAATTATTTTCTCATTGATGGAAAATAGTAGCAACTATATACATTTTTACCATTTTTAACTCTTTATTATGCCATGTGGGGTGATTTTTTTTCTGCATATAATGAAAAAAAAAAAGAAAAAGAATTCACTTACATTCATTATAATATATCATTGGGATCATTGTTTAATATTTTCTTATTTGAAATGTGTGGGAAAAAGAGAATATGAGATTAAAAAAAAAATGAAAACCACTCAATTGTGATAAACTTTTATTATTTCTTTTAAATGATAAATTGTCATCTAAAGTTTAAAGAGACTCATTCTAAAATACTGTATCCGTCCATAAAAAATTTGTCACAATTTTTTTTTTCAATCCAATCATGAAAAATTGTCATAATTTTCTTTCATCCATAAAAAATTTGACATAAGTTTCTTTTCGATCCATTTATGAAAAATTTGACACATTCATTTATAATAATAGTGTTAGAAGTAATTCATGTAATTACCACAGAATCTATGATGATAAACTGAAAAGAATTAAACCGGAATCACTAACCTGAAGCCATTATGAATTATGTATGAAGATTTGATCTTCCAGGAATACAATATATTCTTTTAGCGTATTTCTTTTGATGGGAAAAAAGAATACAGAACGGTACAGTTTCCCGGGGACCAGACCCCATATTTATAACTTCTCAAGTTATCCATATTTATTATTTGGTCCCTCAACAAATAATAAATACAATATTTAATATATACATAATATGATAGTATTTATTTACATTAATTATATATATATTTGTCCACTAATTGGATTAATTAAGAATTTAATCCAAAAAATAGCAGAGCACATACAACTCATTATATTTTTTATTTTTCTTGATAAACAACTCACCATATTATTAGTTTTCTATTTCCCCATTATTATATAACGGACCTTTAACTCTACCCACAAAATTATTAAATTTTCGTGTTATTTCTAATGTAGCATTTTTTTATTTATTTTTGGAGAGATTCTTAAAAAAAATATCGAGGAAGAAAATCAGAAGTACGGACCCACTGTGTAGCTGTAGTATTTTTACAAGTATACGGTTCGATTATTGTGAACGTACCTTCAGTCACCTCTATTTTTCTTGGACTGTTCCGAGATTTTTCTTAGCGTGTTTTTTGTGTTTGTTTTTTCATTTTCTAATATTTTTTCGGGTATATTTAAAGGCCTTCACTCCCCTTCTCTTCATTTTGATAATTACAGCAACGGTGCTTGCTCGTGCTTCGTTCAAAGGCTGGTGCGCCGCCTCCTCTCGTACCGGGTGCTTTTTCCGGTGATTTTTTCTGGATTCTGGTTTATGTGTGTCACTAAATCTTAGTAGTAGCAATAGCATCATGAAAATTGGTTTATGCGCCCGTCTAGATTCATCTCGGAATGTGTTGTCTTGATCCGATTTTAGTGGGTGTGTGCGTGAAATGATTAAAAGAAGTGGGTTGCTTTTGTTTCGTGTAGTGTATATTTATTTTCTTGTTTATTAGCATGTGCTTTAACTTCAATTGATCGTTTTTCATTCCCTTTTCTTTTGCAGGTATTCGTGTTTGAGTTGAGCGCAAGTAAAATTGGGGCTGTGCGTGCCCTTTTCCCTGATTCGAATCAATAAGAATTTGCAGAAAAATTGAAATGTTTTAAAAGGGTGGAAAAAGGATTGATTCTGCCTTTTCCCTCTCCATTTTTCATCCCACCTTTTTCTCGGTTCTTTGTTTATTTTCATTGAATTATGGTATTGAAAGTAGCTCCAGCGTCACTGCACTGGTCTCAGCCATCAGTTCCCCAATCGCCGCCGTCTTCCTCCCAGACATTGGCCTCCGCAATCTCCTCGCCGTCGTCGCGGCGACGGAGCTTCTCCAGCGGCGACGGATCCCTCTTCTGCCGCTTCGTGGAGAAGTCGGGCTTATTCCTGGGCGCAAATCCGCCCTCCAATCTCCACCGCTCTCGATCGTGCGGTAGCAACAAAAGATCTCGCGCTCGGACAATCCGAAAGGCCTTGTCCGCTAGCTTGGATTCATTCTCCGACGAAGAATTCTCGAAGCAGATTCAGGAATTGGCGCTCAGATTCCAGCTGAGTGAGGACGATGATGTTGATGCCAATACAAAAATGGATAAAACTTTCGAGACTAGATTGGATAATGCCGGTGCAGGTGAGGCGAAGTTCTCGGAGGGTTTAAGGCCGTTTGATTCCTTGGTTGTGCCCGATTTTCCCGACAGGGGCGAGATAATTCCGGCCAATATTGAGAGGAGAGCAAACAGCGTTGATATCCCATTGTCACTTAGGATGATCAAGAGGAAGAAGGAGCAGTGGCAGGGGGGGCTTGTGGGGGCAGGGGAATCAGCTTATTGCTCGATGAAGAAGGCGTTTTCGTCTATGGTGTTTATAATCCGAGAGCTCCATAGCTATACCTTGCAGATGAGGTCTTTTTTGTACTACGAGGATATGCAAGGGATTGTAGCCAATGTGCAGAGGGAAATGCACGCCTCGTTTGTATGGTTGTTTCAGAAAGTTTTCTCCGAAACCCCGACTTTGATGGTATATGTGATGATACTCCTAGCAAACTACAGCGTTTTCTCAATGTCGACTAATGCAGCCATAGCAGCTACACCACCGATGTATGGTGCTGCTGCAGCAGCCACCACGGAGGAGGTCTCCATGGTGGATGAGCAGGGCTTGTCCCGACAGAAGTTTGATGCATCCATTGTTAAGACACTGAAGTTGTCTTCCTCGACTGGGAAGGCATCTTCAGTTGGAGGGAGCAACGGTGGTGGTGGTGGGAAGTTCCGGTCTGTTGGTAGTGGTACTGATGGAGATGGGAGATTTGAGGAGTCGAATTATTATAGTAGCATTGCACCTGATAGCGTTTCCTCGTTTGTGAATCCGTCTAGGACTAGTGGGGAGGAGTCTGTCTCGAGGCAAGCTTCTGTGGAGGAGGAAGCAACCTTGTGGGATTCGATTGTGGAGGAGGCTGCCAAGATGCAGGCTGCACCGGGGGATGAGGTTTTGGATCAAGAAACGATGAAAGGATTTGTTTCTCCAGTTGATGCAAAGATTGAAGCGGATGATAGTTCGGATTATTTTAGAATGGAGTTGCTATACCAAACAGAATTGGCTCAAGAGCCCAACAATCCACTTTTGCTAGCAAATTATGCTCAGTTTCTCTACCTCGTGGTTAGGGATCTTGACAGGTATAAATCTCTTTTCAATCTTGTGTTTGGATTTTAGTTTCTTGTTTTCGACTATTTAGAATTGTTTGCAGCTGTGTGATGAATAATGTCTGATTAGATTTTGGTTTAGGATATTGTTGTTGGAGCCTTGCAATAATCTTGATCTTGTTCATGGCTGATTGAAGAATTTGGTTGTTGTGGCGTGTAAGTTGTGTGATCTTTGTTGGGGGAGTTGTTGTCCGAAATCGGGTTGAGATTCGTAGGGTGATAGCAAAATGTGTGGTACAGTTTGTGTGTTTCTTTTGAATGAAAAAGATTATATTAGTGAATGAACACAAAACATCTCATCTTAGAGTCAGAGCCCACCAAATGAAAATATCATCAAAACTTGGCATTTCATTTCTAGGCTGTACTTTGTTGTCTTGACTTAAGAGTTTGAAAAATCTAAGGGTAAGGCCATAGTCTTGATTCCGACAACCTAGACGCAGCCAAACGAGTGTGGTCACCCGTAGCCCATCCATAGCCGGCCCTCTGATAGGAACCTTACATTCTGCCAGTGATTCTGCAATAGTCCTAATCAATCATTGTGTAAACTATCAAGAATCTAGAAAATATGTTTGTAACATGTTTTTAACATTCTTCCATTGATTCTATGATTGCCCCTAATTCAATTCTTGTGTAAATGATAAAGAATCTTGAAACTATACCATTGATTCTATAATAGCTCTTATTCAATCATTTTGCAAATTAATAAGAATCTGGGAAGTATGTTGTGAAATGTTCTTACATAGCCAGTTTCGGGTTTGATCTAACTGAGTTTGGTTGAAATAGGGCGGAGGACTACTTCAAGAGAGCCACGAAGGTGGAGCCGAAGGATGCGGAGGCACTGAACAAATATGCCAACTTCCTGTGGGTGGTGAGGAACGATCTGTGGGCAGCCGAGGAGACCTACTTGGAAGCCATTGCTGCAGAGCCGAGCAACTCATACTACGCGGCTAACTACGCCCATTTCCTATGGAACACAGGCGGTGAGGACACTTGCTTCCCTCTGAGCTCGCCCGATGCAGAATCAGATGGTCTGTAAACTCTTCAATGGTGCCATCAAGAACAGGAGGCCGAGGCTCCCCATCGAATGGTCTTTGTTGATGATCAAACTCTTTGGAAAAGAAAAGGGAACATAAAAAAGAGGAAATAAATACTTCATCAGATGGTCTTTGTTGATGATCAAACTCTTTGGGGAAAAAAAATAGAACAAAAAAAAGAGAGGAAAGATATCAATCATTTATTATGATAAATATCCAGTGAGAGAGGTGAAGAGAGGTTTCCTTCTCCATGAGGTAGGTTGACTTTTCAATGGTTTCTATAAATAGTTAATAATATATATTGCTGTCATAGGTGGGCCTGGGGTAGGGTCCTTTTTTTTTTTTTTCTTTGTTTTGATTTTGGTGGGGTGCAAAGAGAGATGCTCTTTGTTTTTGATCTTGTACTCTACTTACACACATGCAATTGGCATAATTGTAATTAAACTCTTTTGTTAATAATTAAGTGCCATTTTTTCCTCTTTGAAAGTTAAATTTCTTTTCATGTGTTTAATAGTTGTGTTATGTTAGCTTGCATTTAATTTTACGTGTGATCCACATAAAAGGATGAATTTAAATAATCTAAATGTACAAAATAAATAAATATTATTATAATTATAATGAGTATACACAATAAAAATTTTATTTGATATAAAGATAAATAAAAACTGTATAATACACACTTAAATTACTAAACTGATCTTAAGAATGACAATAAGTGAAGCTATAATGTGATAGTAAATACTATTCCCTCCGTCCCGGTCCAATAGCCCCATTTTATTTGGACACAGAGATTAATAAACTTGTTTTTTGAGTGTAAAAGTGAGTAAAGATGTGTAAGACAACATTGTTTGTAGTGTAAAATCATTACCAAAAATAGAAATGTGACTATTAGAGTGGGATGTCCCGAAAATGAAAATGAGATTATTGGAGTGGAACGGAGGAAGTACTAGATAGATTTACATGTGATTGGCACTCTTAATGTAATGTAAGCTAGATTCAAATTAGGTCTTAGCCATGTTCTATTGGATTTATTGGGCAAACAACTTCTTATAATAGAATTCTAATCATACAATTGTGATAAGTTAGTTCTATCATTGGATCCAGAAAAGGTAATATTAAACACAAAAAATGATGTATCTTACTAACTTAGGCAGGGACATTAAATAAGATTGGACTTTCATGGTTATCATTAATAATTTCATTACTAAGACGATGGAGATTCAGACACATTAGCTCAAACAGCTGACCAATTTAAAAATGATAACTAATTAACTAGATCAAATATTGACTAGTTAAAGTTGTAACTAGAACATACTTTGAATAATTGGACATATTACAGTAGTTTCTCTATCATTTTATACCCGTGGCTCATTAAATATAATGCATATAATATATTATATTATACTATATATATTTAAAGTAGATGGTCGATAATGTTTTTTCGTTTTTCCTCGTGATGACTCGAACCCTTAACGTAATGGTTAAAAGAAAATCGTCTTACCAACTATTCTGCATTTCATCGTTGAAGTAGTTTGAAAGGCAAATTTTGTCAAGTTAGTTGCACGGAGCCAAAAATTAAAGAAACAATTAGAGAAAATAATGAGACAGTTTTAACCTAAGCGTTCATTATTTTGTATATGCATGTAGATCCATGTTAAATACTTACTATCAACCTATGATGGCATTGTTGTATATAAAGTTGAGTAGTTTTGAATGATAAAATACTAAATTCAAGTTGAGTTCCCAATTAATGAAAAAAAACAAGATCAACTAATTGACAAAGAGATGGTCCAACTTTTGACAGTCGTGCTCGTGCACATATTGACATTGCGAAATTGACAAATTTGCCACTAGTTTGTTATCTTTGTCAAAGAATTAAAAATGATGACTCTCACTTTGGGCCCAGATCTTGACATGAGATGAACGTTTACTGGACTTATTGGCCCATCAAGACGAAATTAAATTATATTTATGGACAGAAAATGTCGACAAAACAGCCCTAAAATTCTTTTGTTATAGTCTAAATTTAGACAAGTATAAGTCTTTCTCAATATTCTATACAATTTCAATTCCCCAAGTGCACACGCTAGTGCCACTGCCACAAACGAAAATCAAGGTTTTTCAAGAACGCTATTCACAATTTGAAAAATTTGTCATATTATATACCAACATTAATATTTTGAGGATTGTGCTCTATCGTATACCATATTTTAAAGGGTCATTAGCATTTAAATATATTAATTTTGAGAATAATTTGATTCAGCACATAAATTTTAATTGGAATAAAAAATACATAAATTTTAATGTTATACTCCCTCCGTCCCGCTCCAAACGTCTCATTTCTTTTGGGCACGGAGATGAAGAAATGTGTATAAAGTAGATAAAGTGAGTATAAAGTAGATAAAGTGGATTATTGGAAATTATTTAAATATTAAGTATAGAGAGAGAGTGTATTGCCAAAAAAGGAATGAGACATTTGAAGTGAGACAACCCAAAATAGAAAATGGGACATTTGGAGTGGGACGGAGGGAGTGCTATTAATTTTGCCACAAATACAATTTTCGCTCAAATTAAAGTTAATATGGTAAGTTGAAATATCGATGTGTACTCATCAGACGTTTTATCATATAAGATCTTTCTAAAAGATATCCTATAAGACATCTCTAAACCTGAAAATTCGTAGGATTTTTATAGAGTTCGAATTTTTAGAAATTGAATTTGTGGTAAAATTGCTACAATATTAAAATTCATGATTTTTTTTTTACTCATTTCAAAGTTTATGTGCAAAATCAAACTACTCCCAAAAGTTGTGTATTTAAATGCTAATAACTCAATTTTAAATTAATCAATAAGAACTAATTCAAGTGGTTAGTTGAAGCACCTAAAGACTTTTCTCTCCGAGAGGTCTTAGGTTACATCAATGTATTTGCAATTTAGTTTAATAGTGTGAACGTTAACTGATATTTAAAATAGGGGTAATTGCCCCTTAATGCATAAACTTTCACACAAATTTCTGGAATTGCACATCACTTTTAAATTCAGCCCCACAATACATAAACTTTGATATCTTTCTGTTTTTTCCCATGGCACCGGAAATCCCCAAATGTAGAGATGACATGGACGTCGGATTATCTACGTGGACTCGTCGGACGCCACGTGGAAATGAAAATTAAAAAACGACGTCGTTCCTAGTAATCTCCCAAAAATCAAGTCTGAAATTCCCTCTTCCCTTTAGAAGTTCAAGCCCTAATCTGAAGAAATTGAGAGTGTAGCGTCTGTCGTCTTCCCTGTCTTCTCTGAGTGCGAGCTTCTGAAATCGTCAACCATGGAGATTCAAGAACCAGATTCGCGAACTTGCGAGCCCTAATTGCTCCTCTGTGCTCCATCACCAAATTCGTCTTCCATGTCTCCATCACCAAATTCGCAAGCCCTAATTGCTCCTCTGTGCTCCATTCTATCTTGAAAAAGAAGACAAGGGGAATTGATTAACAACAGCTTCAGAAGACGATTTCAATGGACGAATTTCAGATTCCTGCTCCCTTCAAATCGAGCTACCTTCTACCTTCTACTTCGAAGATGAAGACCACGTTCGACGCTGAAAGACAGACGCTCAAATTCAGACGCTCTTTTGTATTCCCAATTTCGGCTCGCGACGCTCAAAGACTGACGCGATTCTAGAAGCTCGTGAATTTGGTGTCTTCTTCGAATTAGGGCTCTGCTCGAGTCCTTCAACTCTGGTTCGATTATGCCTGCGAGTTCGCGACAGGCGTGGCTCTTCACGGACGTAATTAGGGCGTCTTCACAGACGCGGCTCTCTCAAGCTCGCGACAGACGCAACGCTCTGGTTCGCAATGTGGTGAAGCTCGCGAATTTGGTTCTTGAATCTCCCTGGTCGAGGACTTCGAAAGGGAAAGGGAAGAGGGAATTTCAGACTTTTGTTTTTGGAGTCGAGGGAGAGAATTTCAGACTTCTAAAGGGAACGACGTCGTTTTTTAATTTTCATTTCCACGTGGCGTCCGGCGAGTCCACGTAGATAATCCGACGTCCACGTCATCTCTTCATTTGGGGATTTCCAGTGCCATGGAAAAAAACAGAAAGATATCAAAATTTATGTATTGTGGGGCTGAATTTAAAGGTGATGTGCAATTCCAAAAATTTATGAAAGTTTATGTATTTAGGGACAATTATCCCTTTAAAATATTTATCATTCATATTTTAAACGATCGTAAAACACACTCGGAGATAACAAACCCAAAAGGGTATTAATATGACAAAAAGTAAAGGTTTTTGTTTGCCTCTTTTTTATTTAGGTTCTGTAAACTATTCCTATAATATTTCTAACTTCGAAAAAAAAATGATTTTGGTTGTGGAGTGAAATCTCCAATAACTATTCAAGTTTTCAATCCAAATAAATTATTATTTATATGTAATAAAGAGCAAATCACTACTCTTTTTTAGTTATGGGCAAACCACATTAAAAATCTCGTGCACGACGAAACTATTTATAACATTCGAAAGATTTCCCTCATTAATGTTATGCACTGTAACAATATTGTCTGCATTTTATACTTTTAGATAATTGGAAATTTAATGTACCAAACTTTCCAACTTATTTTAAGGAAAACCTCTCTGCGTTGCGAAACTGCTTCTTTGTCTTCGTCTAGAAACTACATACTCTGTTCGAAGAAGGAAAAAATCAATTTTACATCTCAAATTCTTGATTGTTCTGTAAATGGAAACCCTAGGTTTTCGCTGTAACAATCCGCTTCTAGCTCCTCGTCGCACCACCACCGCCCCCGCCGCCGTTCCCTTAATAGCCACCTTCAGGACTCGTTGGGCCGTTAAATGCGGCATTTCACTTCCATCGTTGGGTCAGTTCAGTCTCTCTTCAATCATCTCAGTTCTGGCATTTTTTTTTCTAGAATGATTTGCTGCTCCTTATTCCATATTGTCTGCGTCGTGTGAATACAAGAGAGAAGGGACTCGAATTTCCGATTAATTGAGGTTATGTTTGTTGCTAATTGCTATTAAATTTAACAAAATAGATTGGAAAATGGAAGGAAGAACGTTTGGATTATTTTTATTCTTTCTTCAATATCATGAGTTTAATGAGCTTGTTGGCTGCAGTGGACCACTCTGTCAAGTTCAAGGAAGCTGCAAACGATGGGAATTTGATCCCTCTATACAGGCCCATATTTTCTGATCACTTGACTCCGGTGCTTGCATATAGGTGCTTGGTGAAGGAGGATGAGAGAGATGCCCCCAGTTTTCTTTTCGAATCCGTGGAGCCGGGTTTAAAAGCTTCCAATGTCGTAAGATATCATTTCATCGCATTTGCAGATTATTTTTCAAACGAAGCTCATTTGTATTGGTTAGAGAGTACAACATTCTGGAGATTTCATGGCTAGTGAACTTCAAATGGAATTGATTGCCTCTGTCATTGTTGTCATAGGTTTCATTAGGAACATAAATGAATTTGAGAACATTGATCTTTTAATTTAAAATAGGCCCCTTGCTTGCTCTAACTCATGGTGAATAAATTTTCCTAGGGGCGATATAGTGTTATTGGAGCTCAACCAACAATGGAAATTGTGGCGAAGGAGAACATGGTAACCATAGTCGATCATTTTAAGGGAGAGAGGATAGAGAAGTTTGTGGAGGATCCTATGAATGTTCCACGCACATATATGGAGAAGTGGAAACCCCAGCGAATTGATGAGCTACCCGAAGCATTTTGTGGTAATTTGTGAAAAAGTTGGGCACTGCAATTGTTAAGTTAAACCTAGTTGATAAAATTCATGATATTAACTCTAACTAAGACAAGATTATTACATTTAACCTAAGGTTCAGGGAAAGCAAATAGCTAGAATGTTAGATATTTAGCCAATGACTTCTTGATATCATATTTCCTGCATGTCACTATGACATTGGTGTTCTAGATTATTGACTGCAAGGAAAGATATTTATATTCTGTTCTGTTATAAACTATGATAAGTCTTTAACAATGTATTCTCTTCAAACAGGTGGTTGGGTTGGTTATTTCTCATACGACACAGTTCGTTATGTAGAAACCAAAAAGCTTCCTTTCACAAAAGCTCCTATGGATGACAGAAACCTTCCTGATGTTCACCTTGGCCTTTATGATGATGTAATTGTGTTTGATCATGTGGAAAAGGTTCATTCTTACTCCCTTGAAATGTTAATACACATGCAACCAAAAAAGAAGTCCAAAATTTAATAATTTTGAGTTTAGCTAGTTGTTTTACTGTGTCATGATGGACTGATCTGTTTTTTCATGTTATTGCATGTGTTTGATAGACTTTCTTGTTCAAACTCTCTGGCTTGGTTTAATGGTAAAACTACTAGCTCAGAGGCAACTTGTTTTTGCGTATAGTTCTCTCTGTGGTAAATCGTCCGTTTAGACAAATAATGTTCAAACTATTTGCATTAAATTTATATAAAAGTTTACTATCCCTATTATATTCAAAATAACTCATTTCATGTCCAGTTTTCTGTTGCAACTTGAAGTTTATTATCCTGTTTACTTAGTATTGGTACTTCTCTCCAGAAAGCATATGTGATACACTGGGTCAGGTTGGAACAGTATAAAAACGTTGAGGAGGCCTATGATGGTGGGATGAATAGATTAGAAGCTTTAGTTTCAAGAGTGCATGATATACAAACGTAAGCAATTCATTTTCCGATTTAAATTTTAAAGTTATATGACTAGTTTCTGTTGTTATAATTATCTTGTTCTGTTTGTTACTTGTAGTCCTAGGCTTGCTGCAGGTTCAATAAAGTTGCACACTAGCCTTTTTGGTCCCTCTTTGAGCAAGTCCACCATGACCGGTGAAGAATACCAGAATGCAGTAATAAAAGCTAAGGAGCATATCCTAGCAGGTGATATATTCCAAATTGTCCTCAGCCAGCGTTTTGAACGTCGAACTTTTGCAGATCCTTTTGAAGTGTATAGAGCATTAAGAATTGTCAATCCAAGTCCATATATGACATACTTACAAGTATGTCTACTGTTCTTTAAAACTTGCTCTTCTATGTCGATCTCTCTTTTTTTGTTTGTTTCTTACAATCTATAACCATGCCATGGTGATCAGGCAAGAGGCTGTATCCTGGTTGCTTCAAGTCCTGAAATTCTTACTCGAGTTAAGAAGGCAAGTAATATCTGCTGTTCGAATGTTACAGCTCTTTCTTAACTATCCTGCTAACACTTGATTTTTCACATATATTTCCCTCTCAGCCTCTAGTCCTTTTTTCAAAACTCTTGAGAGGCTTGTACTAAAAATGATATCAAAAAACTGTGTTCTTTTACATTCCAGTACTCTGTTTTTGTTCTCAAAAATTATTTTAGGTATCCACTAGGCCTTGAAATCTAATTTTGTATAAGTGTGCAAAGCTAGAATAAGTAAATGTTTTTCTTGGTGTAATAGTATTCTCTCTCATGCAGAATCATGCAGTTTCTGTTCTGGAAGACACTATTTCTACATTACTCTTTTTATATAGTGATTCTGTTTGGTTTTGCTGTTCTTTGAGAAGAAATACTAAATTTTTCTGAAATCAAATTGCTTCATATACATATATGTTTCTGTATGCGTGTACAGATATCAGTAATATGAAAAATTGATAAAATGCCATAAAAAATCAGCAAAATGAGCAAATATTTCATAAGCAGAATGTTGTCCATCCACATGTTGGATATCTTTTTGCACTGTTGTCTACTAAATTTTGTCAAGAGTTGATGAATGTTAATTGCCGATTAGCTTCACTTGTATAGAAACAACCAACAAGACTTTATATGCCTTTGGGAGGGGTCCCTTAGTAATATAATCCTTAAGGTGGGCTCATCAGTTACTCATGGACAGGAAACGATGTCAGGTGTAGTGTGTCTTTAAGATGAAAAGTTCAGTCTCTAATGTTTCACTAGAGTAACAAAGATTTAAAAGCCCAAAGGGCTATGATGCAGCACATTCTAAGTTGTAACCTGTCACATCTTATAGTCCATAGCTTCCCCAAGAACATTTTATACGCCTGAATTTTAATTGTTTGGTTATCGTCTTATGAGACTTTTTTTACATGATTCTGTTTCTTTTTCTGCTTATTTTTCTTCATAACAGGGTGTAGTCACTAACCGACCACTGGCTGGAACTATACGGAGAGGCAAGACAGTAAAGGAAGATTATATGCTACAAAATCAGCTTTTGCATGACGAAAAACAGTGTGCAGAACACATTATGCTTGTTGACTTGGGAAGGAATGATGTTGGAAAGGTTGATCTCATCTATGTCTACTATTATTGTTTGGTTTATTACTCTATACACGGATTGGGCATTGGGAAAATGCACTATTTGCAGTATATATTTGAAACTCTGTATACTATATTGCTTGAAAGGTTGTTCTCATAGGCGAGAGATATATTTTTAGAACATGTACCCACTTGTATGGTCTGATAAAAGATTTTCAATCAGATCATATTTCTTCTTGAGTAATGCATTTTCAAGGGTAGTTGGGAATGGACATTGAAAGAATACTAGTACAGCGGACTAATTATTTGATAAATCAAAGAATGGGAATGATTAATGAAGACACTCGTTTTCTGGTTCCAGATGTGCTTATTTTATTTCATTCTTGATTGTTTCTGGCATTGCAGGTGTCAAAACCTGGCTCCGTCAAGGTCAACAAACTGATGAACATTGAACGCTATTCCCATGTTATGCACATTAGTTCCACTGTATGTATTCTCTACTAGAGGTTATCCTTCCCATCGAATAGCTTCTTCATTAATTTATAAAAAGAAAAAGGAGAGTGCCTTGCAATATTCAACTTTACGTAAACAATAGCTTCTTCATTAATTTATGCTTGGAAGGTAGAAATAGTATTTAAAATGACCCAAACTGATGGTCTTGCATATTCATTTCTGAGATTCGGAGACATATTGTTGCTTTATATCCCAGTTTTCAGAAAATTAGCCACTTTTCCTCTGTGAAATAATATGTATTGCTACTGCTTTTTCGTCTTTTCTTCTATTGATTCATATTGATTTTGAAGGTTACTGGTGAGCTGCTACCTAATTTGACCAGCTGGGATGCTCTCCGTGCAGCATTGCCCGTTGGAACAGTCAGTGGAGCCCCTAAGGTTGTACATACGATTTTCTTCTACCAACACCTCTTCCCTCTCTCTCTCATGTGGCTACTGACGATTTTCCAGCTCTTTAATATCTGTGCGTCAATTGGATTAACTTATATTATACTGCTCATAGTTCATAACGGCTGTCTGTCTAGTAGATTCATTAGATTGGAGGCACTTTCAAATTTTCATCCAATAAAGAACCATATCATTTTCTCTACTTACACAGTTTAGTAACTTCTGATGTGTAGGTGAAAGCTATGGAATTGATTGATGAACTTGAAGTGACAAGACGGGGGCCTTACAGTGGTGGTTTCGGTGGCATTTCTTTCTCTGGAGATATGGATATCGCATTAGCTCTGAGAACCATCGTATTCCCGACCAACATGCGGTATGACACTATGTACTCGTACAAGGACAGTGCAAAGCGTCGGGATTGGGTCGCCTATCTCCAAGCCGGGGCTGGCATCGTTGCAGACAGTGATCCTGCCGATGAGCAGAGGGAGTGTGAAAACAAGGCCGCCGCTCTTGCTCGTGCCATCGATCTTGCCGAGTCATCATTCGTCGAAAAGTAACGATCTTCGCTTCCCCTGTCTATCCCCATAATCCCAGAGGAAATTTTGGCAAACCTAGTTGTAGAAAGAAATGTTCATTTCACTATAGGGCTTGGGATGGTTTCTGTTTTTGTATTTTATACTTCAAGTTTGTAGATGGAGAAGATAGCTTGGGATGGTTTCTTGCTCCAAATTTGTTGATTAATGATATAGGGAAATTGCTTTTAGCTGTTTCTTTGTCGTTGCATTTTGCAAATCTTGTGTTTATGTTGCTTATTTGCTTGCAGTATGCTTTTTATTTATTGAGTCAAAATATGATAAAGAGTGAGCAAAATTCACTCTACTCCGGATTTTGACGCGACTTACGTTAGCCCGTATCTTTTTCTTCTCCCAGATCAGGTCAAATAATGAGTTTCAATTCGCTTAAGTGTCACGTTTGATTAGTGTAAAGCTTCCATTTAATTTCTTAATCAGTGCCCACAATTACCCATCCTTGGCAGATAAAAAAACCACTAGTATCTTTTTATGTAATTCAAATGCTATTTGTTGAAATTATATAAAGATTATTCGAACTTATAATTTTCACATGATTTTTTTTAACCATTACACCTTGTTTAAATTTTTACATTTTGTTTGATACTACCAGTCTACCACTAAAACTGACATCTTTTTTTTTTTAATTATTATATAGAGGAAGGTTAGGTTACCAATATACATCTTTTTTTTTAATTATGAAGCTTGAATAATATATTAGTAAGATATCGGATTAAAGCTGTCACTGAACTAATTCATAAGATTAAACGATTGTAATTTATATTAATTTAATGAGAAGTCTACATATTAGCACATGGTGTAGACTGTAGTGTTCTACTATATATTAAGACAACAAAATACGAGGCAAATCTTATCTTAAAAAACAACTAAATTATCCACATCCACCCAACAGCGATATAGTGGCACCTGTCTTAAGAAAAATGAGGGAATATTTGAGCAGACAAAACAATAGCAGAATTTGGCACCTATGTACTTTCTCTATTTTGCCTTCTGATCAACTTTGTTGCGTTCCTCGTCTTCTTCCCGTGCAATAATATCAACATCATAAAATACTATGCAAACCACAGATATCAATATATTCGTTTCTTATTTCAAAAAGGGTATTCCAAAACCTTGTTTCTTGAATTAGTGCTATTTTATTCAGGTTTCCCTTTTTTTTTTATCACGTTCTGTTTCAGTAATAAGAATCATCAAGTCCCATCTCTCTCTCTCTCTCTAAATTTTGATTCTGGTGTGATCTCAGGTTTCCAGATTGGGTTTTCTTTGACTTCAAGAGGTAGATAATGCCAGTTACTAAGGTTTATATTGTGTAAGTACAAGACAAAATCATGTTTATCTTGATCTTGTTAAGGATGGTAAAAAATAAATGAATGTTTGATGTCGATCATTTAATTTCAATGATGGATAAAGAGTTTTAATTAACTCTTATATTTTAGGTATTACTCTCTGTATGGACATGTTGAGACCATGGCAAGAGAAATACAGAGGGGTGCTAATTCGGTTCCTGATGTTGAAGCTACGCTTTGGAGGGTTATTTTCTTGATTTCTCTTCTTTAATTTGGAGCTTAAATTGTTAGAAAATGATTCTAGAATTTGGTTCTGTTTGTGGGATTTCAATTGATGACGAATATTAAGTATATTTGATTCTTGATTCTAATTGCTTTTTCTCGAAATCCCAAAGTTCTTTGCACTGTTTGATCATGGATTGTGCAAATATGCAGCATATTTTTATGGTGGTTTGGTTAGTTGATTGCTGACTGTTATTAGCGATATCAATATTCTTGATGTAATCTTTTCATCATTCTAGAAGTTCCTAGTGAGTAGAGAGAGTGAATCCATCAGTTTTTGTAGGTTGAACAAAAAGCTCTGATCTTGGGAGTTTACTAAGCTTAATAGGATTGATTAGATTAATCTAATGTTAACTTAGAGGGAGTGATTGATTTTGAACTTGTTGGATCATCTAATCACCTCAAATACTCAATCATATGTGTTATCTTGGAGTTAATTAGGTGCCGGAAACGCTGCCTAGCAAGGTTTTAGAGAAGATGAAAGCTCCAGCACAAGCAGATGATGTGCCTGAGATTAGGCCTCAGCAGCTGGTGGAGGCTGATGGTTTCCTCTTCGGTTTCCCTTCTCGTTTCGGGGTAATGGCGGCGCAGTGCAAAGCCTTTTTCGATGCCACCAGCGACATATGGGCGTCCCAACTTCTGGCTGGGAAGCCGGCCGGGATCTTCTGGAGCACGGGTTTCCATGGAGGCGGCCAGGAACTTACCGCGTAAATTAAATTCTCTCTACTTATTTCATTTCACCATGTTTTGATGCTTGATGGCTGAATGTCACAAACTGTGGATTCTAATACACATTAACAAAATCATCTGAATTTTGTAGTTTGATGCTTCATTGATCTAGTAACATTACTAATTATTGATCACTGAGATAAACTAGTTATAAGTTAGATGTGAAAATCTTGCTGTTGGGAAACTGAAGCCTATAACATATTGGTAGAAGCTGCAGCCATTCCCTTGAAAAACTACCTTGTGTCATCTATCAATCTATAGAATCATGCAGCCTCTAAGTAGACTAAAGCTAGGATGAATGTTGATCATTTTGTTTTTGAGAAGCTATGATGATGAACAATCAAAATGCAGATTGACAGCCATAACACAACTGGCACATCACGGCATGTTGTTCGTACCCCCCGGCTACACATTCGGTGGTGGGATGTTCGAGATGGAGCAAGTGCGCGGTGGGTCTCCCTACGGTGCAGGGACTTATGCAGCGGACGGGTCACGCCAGCCTACGGAGCTCGAGCTTCAGCAAGCCTTTCATCAAGGTTGGTACGTTGCTCAAATCACCAGAAAGCTCAACACCTGAACAAGCTTGAAAACCTTGCTTGCCTCTCACAATCTTATAGTAATCTGTTTTTGGTGCCTCATCAATAAGGTATTTTTACGGATCCGAGTGGTCTACTTCATGTATTGAATTCTTACCAAGTAAGATCTTGTTTGGCTCATTATTAATAACCATTAATTAAGTTTAATTACGAAAGAGAAGTCAGACTGCAAAATGGTTGAACAAATGCTACCCACACAATCGTTTTCCACAATTAAATGTATATTAATGAATGATGTCAATTAGCCGTTGATCATAAATTAGAACTGGCGATTACAATTATTGCAACAATTAAGGAAAACTACATTTTTCGTTGAATGCAACAACTATAGTATAACTCTAACTTACGCCTTCTCGTATGAACCGATGCATGAGTTAAAATATACTTCTATGCTTCACTAGAATAAGTTTGTTTTTTTATTTTGGGAGATTAATAAGGTGGACCACACAATTTTTCTCCTCAAAAGTAAGTTTCTTAATTTAAGTGTTCAAAAGAATTGAATATATTCTAACGGGACGGAGGAAGTATTTTATAATTTTAAAAAAATTAGATATACATTAATTATTCATTTTCAAATTTATATTAAAATAATACATATTCTAATTCAAAAATATTTGTTCTTAAAATTAAAGAGTTCTAAAACAAACGAATATAATTGTATTTTTTTGAAGCAATAATTATATTCTTTTTAGTTGCATTAATAATTAATCATATAGTAGAAAAAGAATACGTAAATAAAAACATAAAAATTGATATCTAATAAAAATATAAAAATTTAAATAAAACTAATATTGTAAAGGAATGTAAACAAAAAATAATCGTAATTTTTTTTTTGAGGAATTAAAAAGAGAGGTGAGAGAAAAAAGTTTATTGTGAAAGTTTTCATATAAATTTTAAATCGACCGTAATACAATATTTTTAGCATCTTTTAAAGAAATTATTGTTTGAGTGTTTTTCATTCTACGTATCGATATTCTTCGCCCTTGCAGTAGTAATCGACATTCAATCCTCGAATCTCCTCGCCACCTAAAACATGTCACTTCATTAATGCAGTTTATAGTAATGCTGTTAATATTACGTTACTACAAACACTTTGTATAAATGAAACACACACCAATTATGATTACTAACGCCAAAATAAAAACTTAACTCAAACTACTAAGTTTTATGATTAATTAATCAAAAAATAAATCTCAAAAAGGCAATAAAATTCAATATCGAAAGCAACTACCAAACCAGAAAAATAAAATCGATTTAAGTCAAACAAGTTTCAAGCAACTGTAATAGATGTAAAAATCTTCCTCTTTAATTTCCCTATATATTCGCATATTCTTCACTAAAATCCTCCACCGCAAAAATGGGGTTTCTCCGGTTACTCCACCTCCGCGCCGCCGCCGTCTTCCTCACCTACCTCCTCCTCTCCGCCTCCGTCCCTCTCTCATCCCCCAAAAAAACCAAGCACAAAATCAACGGCCCCATCAAAACCTTCGTAGTAGTGGTGATGGAAAACCGCTCCTTCGACCACATGCTCGGCTGGCTCAGGAGAACCCGGCCCGACATCGACGGGCTCACCGGCTCCGAATCTAACCGGGTCAACGCATCCGACCCGAGCTCCCCGTCCGTCGCCGTGACCGATGGTGCCGTCTTCGTCGAATCGGATCCCGGCCACTCGATCCAGGCGATCCGGGAGCAGATATTCGGGCGCAACGACACGTCGGCGAAGCCGGCCCCCATGGATGGGTTCGTGCAGCAGGCCGAGAGCATGGGGGTGGCGGGGATGGCCGCCACCGTCATGAGCGGCTTCAAACCGGAGCTCGTCCCGGTCTACACCGAGCTCGCGAACCAGTTCGCGGTGATGGACCGGTGGTTCGCATCCGTCCCCGCCTCGACGCAGCCGAACCGGTTCTACGTCCACTCCGCTACCTCCCACGGCGCCTCCAGCAACGTCCGGAAGGATCTCATCCGTGGCTTCCCGCAGAAGACCATTTTCGACTCCTTGGACGAGAATGACCTCGATTTCGGGATATATTACCAGAATATCCCCGCCACTCTGTTTTTCAAGTCTCTGCGGAAATTGAAGAACATAGTGAAGTTCCATAGCTACGCTTTGAAATTCAAGCTCGATGCTCTGTTGGGGAAGCTGCCGAACTACGTGGTGATCGAGCAGCGCTACTTTGACTTGTCGCTCTTCCCGGCCAACGACGATCACCCCTCGCACGACGTGGCGGAGGGGCAGAGGTTTGTGAAGGAGGTGTACGAGACGCTGCGGAAGAGCCCGCAGTGGGAGGAGATGGCCATCTTGATCACCTATGATGAACATGGAGGATTCTATGATCACGTGCCCACGCCTGTTGATGGAGTCCCCAATCCGGATGGGATCATTGGACCCGACCCATATTACTTCCAGTTTAATAGGCTTGGTGTGCGCGTTCCTACCTTGTTGATTTCGCCGTGGATCGACAAAGGCTCCGGTATGGCGTTGTGAATTTGAATTTGATGGACTAACTGTCCTTTTTTGATGAATGTTCGTATGGATTATATGCTATAAACACGTCTGTATCAATTGTGAAGTCCATCTTGGTGAAATTGCTCTGTTTTGAACCTTGGTTGATTAGACAAAAACACTTTGAAAATACATGTTTGTCTTGTCCAGCAGTTGAACGAGAAATAGAATACTGTCAAAATTTATCACAGGTGGAAAGATGAAGAACCATTTTTAAAAAAAGATGCTTTTAATTTTGTCCAAGTTTGCTTATGATATGATTTTTTGGGTGTGTTAGATGAATGAACCTTCATGAAAAGAATGATAAGTTACCTTTTTTTGGGGGTAATTTTGAGTCTTGAGTGTGCATGTTCTTGATAATATGCAGAATTAATTCATATCTGAACTGAGCAAATTCTTATTTAAGTGGTGTTGTAGCCTCTATTTCTGTTTGAACATTGCCTGATGGCGTAGTCTCGATTATGTTGCAGTGATTCATGAGCCGAGTGGCCCGACCCCAACTTCACAATATGAGCACTCGTCGATACCTGCTACCGTGAAGAAACTTTTCAATCTTAAGAACTCGAACTTTTTGACTAAACGGGATGCGTGGGCTGGAACTTTTGAGAAGTACTTTTACATGCGTGATACTCCTCGCAACGACTGTCCAGGTGCACCCTTATCTCATCGTCTTCTTCGATTAGCCTATTATAATCAAGATAAGCCTCTATGTATTTCAACTATGCTTTGTGGTTTCTGAAAAGCTTCTAGGATTAGATTGGGTACGTACGATTGGTTATATGTGTTGTTTGCGGTTAATTTTAACACCGAATATAGTAGAGAATAGAGCAAGTTTCGATGATGACACCGTTTGAAGGCTTCAGCGATTAAGTTCCCTATTGAAAGCTATAACAAGAAAATAAACCAACTAAAATGATGATTCTTGCCTTGCCACTAGTATTATTGATTCATAAGTTTTAGTTTTCTGGTTATTGTCAATATGTGATATTGAGAAAAACCATTTTATTAAAGCACCTGGTTCCCATAGTAACGAAGCGTGTTATCTCGACTCAATCACTGCATCTGTGCTTCAACTTCGAACGACATGAAGTCAGAAATCCGATCACAAAAGAAAGAAGGAAATGTAGTATGGTAGTAGTTAGAGGCATTGCATTTTGGCTCTGATTTAGGTATAACCATGTTATAGAAACCGGCCTGCAGTATTTATACGACGGCATCTGCTTAAAATCGAACTTCTACTTGCCTACATCTGATCTACATTGTGTTGATCTTGTTCTGGTCCACCATTTTATCATGGTTGTGATTCAATCTTGAAATTTCTATCATTCTGTAGAGAAACTCCCAGAAGTGATGGTGGCACTGAGGCCAAGGGGGCCAAAGGAAGACGAGAAACTCTCGGAATTCCAAATCGAGCTGATTCAGCTTGCATCACAGCTCAATGGCGACTACATGCTCAATTCGTATCCCGACATAGGAAGAGAAATGAACGTGGAAACGGGTAACAGGTACGCTGAGGATGCAGTCAGGAGGTTCTTGGAAGCTGGGAGGGCTGCTCTAAGAGCTGGTGCGAACGATTCGGCTCTCGTCACCATGAGGCCCTCTCTAACCAGTAGAACTGCAGAAGCACAATCCAAAAGCCGCCATGAATCCTTGTGATTGTTTAGGTATTCCCCTTTTTCTGTGTTGTAGATTTAGAAATATATGAAGTGGAATGGAGATGTTCATGGATCCTTCTTGTATATATAAGTTTAGGATGAGGGATGAGAATGTGCTTGTAACAGATATATAGTGCTTCATTGTTATACCTATATATTTGATTTGAAGTATAAATCCCACTTGAATAAATTGTGTCGTCTGTTACATAAATTTCGTTGGCCTATGATTAATATGTTTATGGAATGCGTAATAGAATGAAATATTAATTTATATTTTTATCTTATTAATTGAATAATTATTTTATATGACTAAATTTTCATATAGTTGAATAAAGTGTACGTAAACATATGAAGTATACACAAATTCTTATGTTTAATCAATGCCACCTTTTTACGACAACATTTTATCTTGGGATATTTATCGTAAAATACACGAATTTTCAATAAATTCAGATTTTTCTCATAACTTTTAAAATTACGAAAAAAATACGCCATCTTTCTTTTCTTTTTTTTTTTCCTGATTTTTCCCATGGGTATGAAATACCCCAAATAGAAGTTGATTTTAGGACTTTTGACTTAGATTCGTTGATACCTACGCATCGGCTTTATTATGTCACCTTTATTATCCGTCAAACTTAAGTATCAAAAAATTTAAATCAAAAGTCCTAAAATCAGATTCTATTTAGGGGTATTTCATATTCTTGGGAAAAATCATAAAGAAATCAAAAGGTGATGTATTTTTTTTCTTCTAATTTTAAAGATTATCAGAAAAATCAGAATTTGCTGAAAGTTAAAGTATTTTACAACAAATATTCCTTTTCTCTTATGTTATATGTCACTCAATAAAATTTCAATATCGACATAGAATTAGATATATTTGAAATTTTAATTGAGCCGAATTTTAAAAAGTTCAAAGTTTATATATGAATTGATTAAAAATATTAGTATCAATTAAAAGTTAAAATAAAAATATAATTAATGTATTTATAGACAATTAATTTTAATAAAAATTACTCCCTCTGTCCCACTCCAATAGACTCACTTCTTTTGGGCATGGTGATTAAGAAAACTTACTTTTTAGTAGTAAAGTGATGTGGTTCTCTCTAATTAAGCATAATTTTTTTACCCAAAAAAAATAAGTCTATTAGAATGAGACATTTCAAAAAAAAAAAATGATCCTATTGAAGTGAGACGGAGAGAGTAAAATAATGGTGAAGCAAAATTAAAATATAGTAATCACTTCAAACATGAACCGCGAGGGACAACGACCAGCGATCGGTTAAGAAACTGCCACGTAAGTCCCGCCATGTCACATAACCAAAATACCAATAATACCCTCGGCTTTCACATGCTTCGGTAAAAAAACATTGAATAATTTATTATTCTACGTACTATACTTTTTTTTTTTCTCTCGATCAACGGAATAAGATTTATAATAAATTATCACTTTAATTATTTAATACTAAATGAAATCGCAAGGACATCCAAAGTTATCTAAGGATATATACGTAACTACAGCCTGAAAGTGCATTTTTTTGTGGTTCTAACAACAAAAAAAAAGTGCCTTTTTGTCTCCAAAGTCGGTCAATTAAAGAGTTATAAATTCATTAAAACTTCGCCCTTTGTTTGTTCTTTATTTTTCTTCCACATTCTGTAATTTCACTGAGAGTTTTGAAAATGGCGCCGCAGACGAGGGGCTCTTCGTTCCCGAAAATCGTGATTGAGAGAGACTCCGACACCGAAGAAAGTTCAGAAGAAGAGCTAGAACAAGACGAAGACGAAGAAGATGTTGACGATGAAGTCCAGAACCACGCCGGAGAGGGGTCGGATGAAGATCAAGTAGAGGAGAAGGATGAGGCGTCGACGTCGACGAAGAGGAAAAAAGACCTCATCACTCTCAAGAGAGTCTGCAAAGTAAATCGTTTTTTTTCCCTCCTGATGGAATGTGCGGTTTAGAATGTATACAACGTGTGTTTGTGCGTGATTGTGTTTATGGATAGTGGAACATGCGGTTATTGGATATGTGTGTATGTGTGTGCAGTATTTGGTTTTTCGCTGTGTGTGTCTGCGAAATGTATGAGAAATTGTTTGTTGTGTTATTGTTTAGGTGTGTAAGAAGCCGGGTCATGTAGCCGGGTTTCAGGGCGCCACTTACATTGACTGCCCTATGAAGCCATGTTTCCTTTGCAAAATGCCTGGTAATTGATGTTGGTGTGTTTGCTGTTTTGAAATTGTTTTCGTTTTCATACCATGGTGCCATGAGATAAAATAAGGGGCATTCTCCCCATTGGTTTTTGAATTGAAGGGCATACCACGATGACATGCCCGCACAGAGTGGCTACTGAGTTTGGGGTTTCGCCTGCACCCTTGAAGACCTCTCATAGTTCGTTGAAGTATCTTTTCGAGCGCCAACTTAGGTGTCGTGTGCCTGCGGTAATGTCTCTCAGCATGTTCTTTGAATATTTAGAATTGGCTTGTCTTTGTGACCATTATTTCTTCTTCTGATTTATCGCTAGGGCTACATTGTTATATAGATTCTTAACAATATCTTGAGGTTTGAACATCCATTACTTGTTGTTTTGTTATCAATGTCTGGAGGTTTGAAAGTTTCCGATTTGGTTGGACTTTTGAGTTTTGAATGTACAAGGGTGTTGTTGGTGATAGTTTACACCATGGTTCGATTGTACTCATCTTTGTATTGTGAAATAGTAGAATTGTTATTATGACCGGTCTAGCTGGATCTTATTGGCTGGTTTGTGGTAGACGCGTGGATGGTCCCAAGGCATTTTCTTATTGCATGCAAGAATTTATGAGAGAATTCTTGTGAAACATATAGAAATCTAAGATCACATATTTTTCATATGTTTTGTAGGTCTAGTAGAGCCTAGAAATTTGTGTGATATAGTACTATTTAGTTTTTCTCATAGTACTATTCATTTGAAGCACCTAATGTGTTTGGTTGCTCTCTTCTAATTATGAAGGTTGTTTCACATGACAATTTATGGCTTGCATGTTCTCAAATATTATTTATTACTTTGCTCTGAACAGATGAAGCCAGCATTTGTGATTCCAAATAAAGTGAACTGTGCAGTAATTAGATATCATAGCAGGCGTGTTACATGTTTGGAGTTCCACCCGTCAAAAAACAACGTTCTTATATCTGGTGACAAGGTTAGCCCTTCTTCTCTCAACTCTATGGCTCTCAATTTTAAGTACATTTATTTGAATAACTGAGTAATATAGTTATTCTTTCTGTGGTTGTGGTATAGAAAGGACAGCTTGGAGTTTGGGATTATGGGAAGGTGCACGAGAGGATAGTATATGGAAACATACATAGCTGCATATTGAATAACATGAAGTGAGTTATGCTGGTTTCATTTGATTTTCGTAATTGGCCAATGACATTTGTGCATGAACAATATCATGACTAGATGGTTGACTATCACATTGTACAGGTTTAATCCGTTAAATGATGGAACAGTTTATGGTGCCTCTTCAGATGGAACAGTCAGCAGCACTGATTTAGAAACTGGAATTTCGTTGTCATTGGTCAACCTCAATCCTAGTGGGTGGCAGGTATCTCCAGATCGTGTGTTAAAACAAATAAAATTGACATCTAGTGTCTGGTGTTAAAATGTTATCTTGTATATAACTCCCTTGTCATCTTTACTGATGGTCTTTCTAGTTCGCCTACATTCATCTCATCCTAATTATCCTCCTTGCTACCCCTATTGGTGTCAAGTTTCTCCTTCTTTGAGTTACAAAGGTTTGGTTGTATTTAAATGGTTAGTGATTTCAGTATGTTGTCCACATCTGTGCCATCTAGAATTGGTTTTAACTTCATATTCAACTTACCTCCTATCTCAGCTGAAGGCAATTTTGATTGCTCTGGGGCCTTTATATTTTAATATTTTATACAGAGAATGCTGTCCAACAGCTGGAAATGTTTTTAAAGAAGATAAACACCAATTTTACACCAGAAACCTATACAAGAAAAGAAACTAGCTAAAGTGATGATTCTTGTGTTGCTCTTTGCTTTATTGATTCGTGAGGTTTAGTTCTTTGGCTACTGTCATTATATACATGACATGCTTATGGGATCTAATTAAATTGGTTGTTGTGATTTTCCTTTAGGGACCTAGCAGTTGGAGGATGCTCTATGGTCTTGATATGAACTCTGACAAAGGAATTTTGCTTGCTGCAGATAATTTTGGGCTTCTCTATATGTGCGTATTTCCTGTACATTGAGCTCTTTGCGGATGTATTTTGTGAAATTTTTGGCTAAAAAAATGAGAAAAGAAAAAATATGCTAACTCACTCCCAATGTTACATTGTAACTAGCATCACTTCTATAGTTCTATTGCAACATTCTCACATATAGTTTCATTCTTGCTGGTGAATATTAAAGTTTCTTAATACGGTCATAAACATGCCATCTTTTTCTTATCTTTTTTAAGTTATCTGTTGTTTGATTTTAGCTTTATCTGCAAACTTTTCATTTTGATATATATGTAACATCATCCAGCTGTCCTACCCCAGCCATAAGCATGCCCAAAACCATGGACGATTTGATAATTCGCATGAATGTGTGTAATATTTCTTTGGCAAGTTGCGAATTACTGTGGATTTACTGTTTTAAATGCATATACAGGATCAATGGACAATTTGATAGAATGCATGAATGTGTGCAATATTTCTTTGGCAAGTTATGAATTACTGTGGATTTACTGTTTTAAATGCATATACAGGATTGATGCGCGCTCTAACAAAGTGACAGGAAAGCCTATATTGATTCACAAGAAAAAAAGCAAAGTTACTGGTTTACACTGTCATCCTCTCCAACCAGATCTCCTTTTAAGTTGTGGCAACGATCACTTCGTAAGCTTCTCTAGCAAAGTTTTTGTTTGTTTTATCCACTCTTTGTATTTCTATGACAAACAAATAGACCGATTTTCCTCCTTGACGAGTGATGACTACATTTGCTTGATTTGATGTTAATGTCATTTTTTTTGTACAAAATGTCCGTGCAATATCCTTTTTAAGTAGGGTGAAAATGGTATCTACCTATTTTGAAAGACAAAACATAATTAAAAAATACTCACTTTTTACAAAATATATAAACTATACATATTCAGACTTTTTTTCACTTATGTCGAGCATGAGCACATTTTCCATTAATGCTCGACTATTGATGCTCTATTGTTCGACTTGTAATGATTGAGGATTAGTGCTGTTACCATGAATACTCGTGCTTGACTTGCACTGATTGAGCATATCGAGTAAAGTTTGTGATTCAAGTAATATAGAACAACAGCGAGATGAGTCTTCGAATATATTAAGTAAGGGCAACTTTGTCATTTCACACTAAAATAGGTAGTTTTTATAATTGTCTTTTATAGTGGATATTTTTGTCTTCTGGTTTTGAAAGTGGGTGAAAACTACCATTAACCCTAATATTACTATATCTAATTTCTTCATGTGGACTCTTACATAGTCTATATTTACTTCAGGCTCGCATATGGGACATTCGACGACTTGAAGATGGTTCTTCTATTTATAATCTTCAACACAAGCGTGTTGTGAATTCAGCCTATTTTTCCCCGCAAAGTGGTAGCAAAATACTTACCACGTCACAGGACAACAGGATTCGTGTATGGGATTCCATCTTCGGAGATTTGGACTCTCCAAGCCGAGAGATTGTGCACAGTCAAGATTTCAACCGACACTTGACTCCGTTCCGAGCTGAATGGGATCCAAAGGTGACAAATACATTCCCTACAGCTTGATAGTCTAAATATTCCCTGACTATCGTGTAATCCAATTATATATGATCAAATGCGAAAACTGTTCTTTTACACAGGATTTCTCAGAGTCCCTCGTTGTTGTTGGGCGTTACATAAGTGAAAACTTCAATGGAGTAGCCTTACATCCCATAGATTTCATAGACATCACTAATGGTCAGTTAGTCGCTGAGGTGATGGATCCTAATATAACGACAATCACTCCTGTAAATAAGCTACATCCACGCGACGATGTCTTGGCATCTGGTAGTTCCAGGTTTGTATGTCTGTTCCATCTTTGCTACAGTACTTCTATGCCCAGTATCATTTGTTTCGTCTCTGCTCCTTGGCTGATCATGCTGCATTCTGATTTTGGTCGCGCCAGGTCCATCTTCATCTGGAAGCCACAAGAAAATGCTGAGCAAGAGCGTGGATGGGATGTTAATCGTCGGATCATTTTATGCGGAAAGGGTGAAAAATCACGGAAAGGGAAGCTCGATGATGACAGTGGAGATGACGATATGTTCGACTCCAAGAGCTCGAAGAGCAAGAAAATTCACGTAAAATATAAGTTACATGGTGGTAAGAGGAAATGTTGATTTTTGGGTAGGGTCTGGGGGAAGTGGCAATACAAATATTTTGTGTACAAAATAGGGTAACGTAGTGATTAGAGGAGTTAAATGGACAGGACCAGCCCGGTTAATGTGAGAAATTGGCAGGTCTGATGCATCGAGCTCATATTTTTGCGCCTATAAAAACATTGTCCAAGTCCCTCTAAAAACCCAGTTGCGCCATGTTTAACAGTTCTAGTAATATTTGTGTTTCTACTTATATCATGCATATAAAACTTTTTTATTTTCGTTTGTTCTGTAAGAAAATATCATGTCTATTTTAAAATATGATTACGTTATCTCACTTTATTAGAACTTATGTTGTTCTTTAAGTGATATATTTTTATGGGGCAGATAGAGTAATACTTTAGTTTTAGTCTTTCTTATGTGAAATGGTTGGAGTTGGAGTAATTTGATACTTTGTGCTCTACTTTTAAAATCACATTTTCAATTTGAAAGCGGGTGAAAGGAGAATACTGAAGGAGAAAATTAAATGAAGTTTAATTGGGTCGGTTCGTGTAGTGCCATGCTTGCTCAAAAAATTAACTTTTCGTGAACCCAACCCATCCAAAATTTGAGTTGGGTCGGGTCGGGATGGCCTGTTAGAGCGGGTCATACAAATATTAGTGGCGGTCTCAAGTTTATTAAAGGGTAAATATCACTTTAAACCTCAAACTATTTCCGCACTATCAATTATACCCTGAACTATTGAAAATAATTTTTTTAACCTTCAACTATTAAGTTTGTATCACTTATACCCCGTGTCCATTTTCCGGCGCCGAAAAACTGACGTGGCTCGCCGGATCGCCAGAGTGTATTTTAATAATTTAACTATTCTCAAAAAAAAAAAACATCAATAAATGTGTATATCACCAGGCGAAGAGGACAATTGAGTCTTCTCATCATTTCAAAATTCGCGGTCTGTTAGCCTTCTACACCTATGTCTACGTGTAACTTTTCTCCGTCCTTTCCTAGTAACGTTGTAAAAAATCAGTTGAGATTCAATGTACCACACTTTATATCTCACTTTGTATCCTATTTTTAATTTTATTTATTTTTTTATATATTTTTTCTTCAATTTCAACTTTGTATGCTTTAGTTTAATTTTGTGATTATTAATTAGGATTTATTCCATCAATTTAGAGTATATAATTATTTTTTATCATTAATTTCACTTTTATTAGCTAATAATAGGTTGATAAATTCAAAGTCATGGTATATACTTTTTTAAAAAATTAATTTTTTGCTATAAAAATTAAATATAATTCATAGTATTATAATAAATCTCATTTTTATAAAAAATGTTTTTAAAATAATGGATATAAACTCACACACCCACACATGCACTTTCACACTCACAAGATCTGCGTAATTCAGTCGTCGTGATGCAGAAGATTTTCCGGATCGACCGAACAACCAATTCACTTCTCGATCATCGCTAGCTTCATGCGTTCTGAACTCTTCTTCAACTCATGATATATACGCGTGTATACATCGTATTGTAATCTACAATAATTCTCAGCTTAATTACGAATGCTTTGATTCGAGAATGGCGGCGTCGAATGGAAGCGAGTATTTCGAGCTCGATATCGAGTTTGAGGCGGACAGCTCGTTTCCTCGGCCATCTAATGCTGAGTCGGTGGCCGGGGACGAGGCGGAGCTGCGACGGGCGGCGATCGAGCGGCTTCCGTCACAGAGACGTTCGAGTTTAGCTTCACTGACGCGGACACCGGAGGAGCCCGACGGCGTCGGAGAGAGCACCGACACCTTCGATGTTCGGAAGCTCGATCGGTCCAATCGCGAACTTCTTGTTAGGAGAGCGCTCGACACCACCGATCAGGACAATTTCAAACTACTTTATGGCATCAAAGAGCGCCTCGATAGGTGACGAATTATCTACAACATCGACATGCACAAAATTAATTACGTAGTGATTTGATTGGTTTTTAGTTTTTGATGAACTGCTGTGAGCTTGTGACTGAGAAAAGTAATCAACTTACTCTTTGTGATGGGTGCTTAATTTATTCTATTTGATTCATTTTTTTTTTAGATGCTATTTGATTCAACTTACTTTTTTAATTTAGAGTCGGTTTGGAAATTCCGAAAATTGAAGTCCGATTTGAGAACCTACAGATCTCTGCCAATGTACAAATAGGTTCCAGAGCCCTTCCTACTTTGGTGAATTATACTCGCGATAAGCTTGAGGTTAGAAATTTCAATCAATTCGGTCTTCTTCGTCTAATTGTTATATTTAGTGAAATATTTACGATTTGAATTTTTCATTGAACTCTCTCTGTGTGGAGTTGTTTGCATTTTGCTCGCAGAAGAACATCTATCCAACTTGTACATGTGTATGCTTGTGTTTGCATTGTTATGGATGGAATGTTTAAATAATAGTAAAACATTACACGAGAAGCTATGTTCCATTAGTGATATGTATGGAATAATGTCATCAATTTTTTTGTGGTATGTACTTAGTATTGGAATACAAGATGAAATATCTTCTACAATTCAGTGACATTTTTGTTTAGTGCAGCATCTACTCACTAAACTGCGAATATGCAAACCAGAGAGACATAAACTTACCATCCTGAAGAACATCAGCGGTGTTATACAACCAGGAAGGTGAGCATTACCAGTTCTCTTGCACAATTTGGCCATTTTAATCTATGAGAGAATAGATCTACTTCAAATTTTACTCTGAAAAATAATATCCGTGTATCTCATTTGTTATTTCATTATATTGTCTATTTATTGAAAAGGGATTTATGAGTTTCATTGTAAAAGATGTTTTAAATGTCTTTTTCTCCATCAGATGTATGAAAATTCAGCCTGCCCTATGTTTTTTCACCTCAGTGATGACTTGATGTAGGGTTCACTTGATTGGAGGAATGCAATGTGTATGCTTACATTTCAGGCTATATTTTATATGAGTTTTTATTAATTATAAACAAAAAACAAAAACATGACTATAATATATCGGCGCAACCTAGTAAAATAGGAAATTGGCAATGTATACTTTTTGGTATATAGCATTAACAGCTGCTTATGCTTCTTGTCTTTTTTTTAGGATGACACTGCTTTTGGGCCCTCCAGGTTCTGGAAAATCTACCTTACTTATGGCTCTAGCTGGGAAACTTCAGGGTGGCCTTAAGGTAAGTATAAGCCGGTGTATTTATCTTTTAACTAGTCTCATGAAAGCAGCCGGACTCAACAAAAGTGGCGGTTAGGCACAAATATACTCTACTTGTGTTGTTGCATGTGTAGTCGTTCATGTATTTGTCTTAGTAAAGCTTTCAATTAAGTTATTTTCAATTGTGGAATAATAGAACTCATGAGAGCCTAGATAAAACTGATGTGACAATGCCTCAAAGTATACACATCCTGCTTTTTTCCTCCTAGACACGACTATACGACTGCCTTGCCTAACTTAATATACTCTGTAATTGTATCTGAAAGCCATTGAAGGGATTCACCTATAACACTTTATTTAGATTCTTTTTGTATTTTCTTTTGAATAGAAAATTGAACTTGTATAAGAATTTTGAAGCAAGTCTTTTGGTTACAGAAAAGTGGCACTATCACATACAATGGTCATAAGTTCGATGATTTCTTTGTTCAAAGGGCTTCCGCTTATATAAGCCAGACAGATAGTCACATTGCGGAACTAACTGTAAGAGAAACACTAGACTTTGCTGCTAGTTGCCAAGGTTCAAGTGAAGGTTTTTCAGGTGTGATTCAGTTAGTTTTTTCAACTTTTTCTAGTGCAATTTTCTTTTTCCATGTCTACGCTGAACATCTAGACTTTTCATCAAGTGGGATTGAGTGGAATTGGTTAGAATGTTCCATTCGTACATTTCTAAATTCCATTGCTCGACAGGATATATGAAGGATCTCACGCTGCTCGAGGAGGAAAAAAATATTCGTCCCCGCCCAGAGATAGATGCTTATATGAAGGTGACTTTTCAAAATGCTCGATAGTAGAAACTGTTACTCTCTCCCATGTTATTTATTCTTTAAGATAGCTGATTAACAAATTACTCAGGCATCATCCCTTGGTGGTGAAAAACACAGTGTGTCAACTGATTACATCCTCAAAATTCTTGGCTTAGATGTATGTTCGGATATTCTTGTTGGTAATGACATGCTCAGGGGTGTTTCTGGTGGACAAAAAAAGAGAGTTACGACCGGTGAGATCTCTCTCATGTGCATGACAGTATGTTGAGAGATATTGTTATAGCCAAAACAAACCATATCTCAACAACAATGAATCAAGCTTGCATTTCCCATTCTCATCAATACATTAATCTCTGCCTGCTTTACACAGGAGAGATGGTGGTTGGGCCACGGAAAACACTTTTTATGGATGAAATATCAACAGGACTAGATAGCTCTACAACATTCCAAATTGTCAAATGTACAAGGAATTTTGTTCATTTTATGGAAGGAACAGTACTGATGGCTCTTCTTCAGCCAGCGCCAGAGACTTTCGAGCTTTTTGATGATCTCATACTACTCTCTGAAGGATACCTTGTATATCAGGGACCACGTGAAGAAGTTATAGACTTTTTTCAGTCACTTGGTTTTCTGTTACCTCCTCGTAAGAGTATTGCTGATTTTTTGCAAGAGGTAAACTCTTCCGATTGTCTCTGGTAACTGATTTTTATAGAGATTTCACGTTTACCATATTTATCCAGGTAACATCAACAAAGGATCAGGCCCAGTACTGGGGTGATCGTTCTAAACCATATGAGTTTATTCCGGTTTCAAAAATTGCTGAAGAGTTTAGGAATTCGAAATATGGCCAAAACGTGGCGTCTTTCCTCTCCCATCCATATGACATATCTAAAAATCACCCTTCAACTCTGCCCAAAGCAAAGTATGCCGTACCAAGAATGGAGCTCTTTAAAGCATGTTTTTTCAGAGAGTTACTTCTGATAAACAGACATCGTGCCCTATACATCTTCAGAACATGCCAGGTATTTCTTAATTAGTTTTCTTCAAGTTTTCTGATTTCTGGATTGGTAATTTATTTAACGAATCTTTACAGGTTGCTTTTGTAGGACTCGTGACATGTACAATGTTTCTTCGAACGAGACTACATCCTACTGACGTGAAAAATGGCGAGCTTTATCTTTCATGCCTATTCTTCGGCCTAGTGCATATAATGTTCAATGGATTTTCTGAGCTGCCACTTATGATTTTTAGACTTCCAGTGTTCTACAAGCAGAGAGATAATCTTTTCCATCCTGCATGGGCATGGTCTCTACCGAGCTTCATACTTCGCCTGCCTTACTCTGTGATTGAAGCTACAGTATGGTCTTGCATAGTATATTATGCTGTAGGATTTACTCCTGAAGCTGGAAGGTTTGTCATGTAGACTTTTTGTATTTCATATGACTATAAATTCAATTTCCAAAGCTCATCGTGTCATCTTATTTGTTTCAGGTTTTTGCGTTATATGTTTGTACTCTTTTCTGTGCACCAAATGGCATTGGGACTCTTCAGGACAATGGCTGTGCTGGCAAGAGATATCATCATTGCTAATACTTTTGGGTCAGCTGCATTATTGATATTCTTTTTGTTAGGTGGATTTATTCTACCAAAGGGTAAGCATTGTTTGTCATCATAAACATTTACCTGGTTGTTTTATACTTGGTAACGTCCTTCTATCTCAGGGATGATTAAACCATGGTGGTTGTGGGCATTCTGGGTGTCTCCACTGTCCTACGGGCAGCAAGCAATTTCAGTTAACGAGTTTATTGCTAAAAGATGGATGGAGGTAAGATCTTGCAATGATTTGATCAGTGGCAGAGTCCAAATAGATAATGATGTTAATTTTTCTTGCTTGATGATAATTCTTTTGTTTGTATTTATTGAACTTGATATCACAGAGGTCAGCTGGAAACACCACTCTTGGAAATATGATTCTGCAGATTCATAGTTTACCCAGTAATGGTTATTGGTATTGGCTTGGAGTAGCTGCTTTACTAGGATATACTTTGTTTTTCAACATTACAGTGACAGCAGCACTTTCCTTTCTCAATCGTAAGTTACCCGACACTTCTGATATCCATTGAGGTTCTAAACTAGGCAAGTGTAGGACAAGTAAACTAAGTTTGAGTTGTCAAAAAATATGCAGAGTTGCATCTATGATTTCCTCAAGGCACATCATTGGCTAACTTTCAGGAGAGTTGGTCCAATTGAAAGAGAGATCTAGACAGAGTCCATCTTTTTCTCATACATGTTTTTGAAACAAAAGTTCAGCCATTTGAATTTAACATCTCTTCTTGGTTCTTACAGCTATTCAAAAATCACAGACAATTATCCCCCCGGAAGAACATTCATCTACCCGTGGTACATTAGTAAAGCTCATTTGATCTACTAAGCTATGCATTAACCTTAAAAAGTGTGCTAACTTATCATTAAAACTGTCTTTTGGTATGTCAAGCTGAAAAGGGCAGACCTAATACGACATCAGGCATTGATGGAATAGAAAAGAAAGGAATGATTCTACCATTTAAACCATTAACCTTAACGTTCCATAATGTCAACTACTTTGTTGATATGCCCAAGGTACTTCTTTAAGAAACCTCATCCAATAGCCACTACACTTCTACTTGCAAATCATGATTAAACTAAATTTGCATCTGAGTTTCTAGGAGATGAGTTCACAAGGTGTAACGGAGACAAGATTGCAACTCTTGTCGAATGTCAGTGGAGTATTCTCACCTGGAGTTCTGGCAGCATTAATGGGATCAAGTGGAGCAGGGAAGACAACGTTAATGGATGTTCTTGCTGGTAGGAAGACTGGCGGGTATATAGAAGGAGATGTTAGAATCTCTGGTTACCTCAAGGAACAAAGCACTTTTGCCAGAATATCAGGATATGTTGAACAAAGCGATATACATTCACCTCAGGTCACAGTTATGGAGTCTCTATGGTTTTCTTCAGTTCTTCGGCTTCCAAAGGAAGTGAATAAAAGACAAAGAGAAGTGAGATGCTGCTTAAGATTCTTGTACATTTTTATCCCCTTTCTTTTTTTATATTGTAATGTAAGTCTTCTTTCAGGATTTTGTTGAAGAGGTAATGCAGTTAGTGGAGCTGGACTCCCTAAGGCATGCTTTGGTAGGATTGCCGGGGAGTACAGGTTTATCCACGGAACAAAGAAAACGTCTGACAATTGCAGTGGAGCTTGTTTCTAATCCGTCGATAATCTTTATGGACGAACCTACATCTGGCCTTGATGCAAGAGCAGCAGCTATTGTCATGCGGACAGTTCGAAATACTGTTGATACTGGGAGAACTGTGGTTTGCACGATACATCAACCGAGTATTGAGATATTTGAAGCATTCGATGAGGTTTCTAGTTCAAGTAATTAATAAATCTAAACTCACTTTATCACATGCTAAACTGACTGATGGTAATGAATACTGCAGCTGCTTCTTATGAAGCGAGGGGGGAGAATGATATACGGTGGCAAGCTTGGTGAGAAATCACAAACCATGATAAACTATTTTCAGGTAAAAAAAACTTTGTCTATTATCATGAGAACTTGATCTTGAGTATTTCTTTTTGTGTCTGCCAAGTATTTCTGAGAGCCAATTGTATCCTAAGGATTCTGTTTTCTGATAGTGGTGGCTCCATTTTTGGAAATTCATCCTAGCTAGTATTTCAGTTACAGCAGTCTTATCATTTGCACGGAACTTTTAAGACAGGATATGCGTTCCGTGTAACCGGGCAAGCCTAGCATCAAACTAATAAATCAACAGAAAAATCATAGATTTTAACAAATGGATAGATTGTATCCATCATGAACTGGAGTCTTATTATAGAAACTTCCTAATTCATTTTTCTGTTGGTATTGTGCATCGTTATAACTTCTTTCTTTTACTTCTCAGGGAATAAGTGGAGTTCCTTCGATACCTGATGGTTGCAACCCGGCAACTTGGATGCTTGAGATAAGCTCACCTACTGTTGAAGAGAGGATTCATCAAGACTTTGCTGTCATTTATCAAAACTCACAGCAGTATCGGTAGTGTTTTTCTCTGGATATATTGTCGTGCCACATTTATGCTTTCCATTAGCTTCAATTTTTGTTTCAACTCTCTGGATTTAACAAAAGTTCTCATGACTTTTGATATAGGGATGTTGAAGCTTCGATCCAGAGTCTCAGTCTTCCACCTGAAAACTCGGAACCTCTGAAATTTAATTCAACATATTCCAAAGACGTATTTTCTCAATTCAGAATATGCCTCTCGAAGCAAAACCTTGTCTACTGGAGGAGTCCTGCATATAATGCAGTGCGAATGTTCTTTACAACACTAAGTGCTATTATTATCGGCACTGTATTCTGGGATGTCGGTTCAAAAAGGTGAACATAGTGAAATGCAGTGCGGCAGACTGTTAATCAATGTGAAAAATGTTAAAGAATCGCATGCATGCTTATTTCCTAGGCATAAGAGCAAAGAGGGTGTCCATCTCTTTTACTATGTGCTAGGTCAGTCTAAGAATCATAGAAATCGTACAAGACTCCATTCTATTCTAATAGTTCTGTAAATGTTTTGCAGAGACTCAAGTCAAAACTTGATGGTTGTGATGGGCGCTCTTTATGCTTCTGTTATGTTTCTTGGGATTAACAATTCATCTTCCGTACAACCAGTAGTCTCTATTGAGAGGACAGTTTTTTACAGAGAGAGAGCTGCTGGAATGTACTCTCCATTTCCTTTCGCATTTGCCCAGGTTCAATTCTCTCATAAGTCATACCTAGTTTTACTCGGCAATAATGCGATTCAGCTTCTCAATAAATTATCATGTTTAGGAAATCTTTTATCAGTAGATAAAACTTTGAGGGACTACTTTTGGCCAAATTTCAGGTGTAGAATCACATTCAAAATGATAGAATTCGATCACCCTCGTAACTTTGTAGGGGGACATTGATTAGGAATATGTTAAACTAGCTTTCTTAGGTATACTGTGAGAATAATGTGAAAAAAAAAAACTTTTCCAATTATGTTAAGTTTATGGTAATTTGTACTTACAATCTATCTCAAATGCAGGGCATTGTGGAGATTCCATACATTCTAGCACAAACTATAGTCTATGGAATCATTACATACTTCATGATAAACTTCGAGAGGACAGCAGGTAAAAAACCTTTTCTATATACTTCTGTCTGTAATACTAGGAAAAAAAAAAGAAAAAAAACTGGTATTCTTCCAATACTTATATTCATGTGGCGCAGGCAAATTTTTCATGTACCTCCTTTTCATGTTCCTAACCTTCACATACTTCACCTTCTACGGTATGATGGTTGTTGGACTTACTCCCAACCAGAGCTTTGCTTCAGTCGTCGCCTCCTTGTTTTACTCACTGTGGAATCTCCTCTCCGGCTTCCTCGTCCCAAAACCAGTAAGGGGACGTTTACCTTATATGATAGATTAGATTGACGATACATTTCCATTCATGCCATATTAGCAAATACACAGCTCCAGTAGCATGCAAAAATCACTTCATTTAAGCTCTCTCTCTCCTAATATTATTGATGTCAGAACATTCCTGGGTGGTGGATATGGTTCTACTACATCTGCCCTATAGCGTGGACGTTACGTGGCATAATCACATCCCAACTAGGCGACGTAGAGACAACAATCAGAGGGCAGGATTTTGAAGGCAGTGTGAAAGACTTCATCAATGTGCATTATGGTTATGATTCAGGGATGCTTGGAGTATCAGTTGCTGTGCTTGTTGCATTCAGCCTCCTATTTTTCGGAGTTTTCGCCATTTCTGTTAAAGTTCTCAACTTCCAGAGAAGATGATTCAAGGGTGGCTGCTGCTGACTCTACTACTATATATTACAGGGATCCCTTCATCAAAACTGGTGAACTACTGCTAGCTCCTTTACTACTGCTCATACAAATATGCAATATTGTCTCTCTATGTCTGATTTTGTCAAATATATAACCTTTGATATGCTTGTGAGCGAAATTGAAATGCTAGAGGTTAGTATCACTATAAGAAGATCAGATGAAATGCCAACCTCTTGTTCCATTATCATTATAGCACTGCACTTATGTGATAAACTTATTATTATTTTTTATTGGTTTTTTTTAGTGTTAGTGTGTGTGGATAATTGTGATGTTTGGTTGTGTGAAGAATATGTTTTTAAATATATAACATGCTACATGATTGTGTAGGTTTTAAGAGGGTGTAGAATTAAATAATTACGAATTCTTTTGTAATCTATAACTTATCTATATAAATACTACTATAAAAAGTGACATGTTTATAAAATATAGACAGCCTATTATATCTCTATTATATATTTAATTTTAAGGACAATTGTGTAAAATAATGTATATCTGATAAAAGAAGAATTAGATTCAAAAAAAATTACAAAGAATAAATTAATTCATTATATATATATAGATATATACTAAAAACCTATTGATTTCTATCTTTCTATATTAAAAATCTATACTAACCAGGAAAATAATAGTTTTTCAAATTTTCCAACAATAATTCTTCTATACTATAGTGATATTTTTTTTACAATTATTCAATTCTAATAGTAGTTGATTAATGTGAAGATCATGGATCGTGCACAACGCAACATGATCATAGAGAAAGCATTGGTATAATCTAATGAGGTATTTACTTTTGAGTCTTGATAAATAAAAATAGTGGAGTTAATCTCTTATTTATTTAAATGAATTAGAATTTTGGGATACCCCAAGAACCTTGATTATTTCTATCGTTTGAGTTGGTTTTGCTTGATTTATATTGAAAGTGTGCGATTGAAAAAATCATAATCTTAAGAATAAAAATATTCAATCATGCATTTTATCAATCATATAAAGTAAACGTCACATATCTAATTATGTCTTTTGTTTGATATCCGAAAATTTTGTTGCTAATTACCACTATTGTTATCACTTATCAACCTCGACTTTTATACTAATCCGCCTAGTGACTTTTACGTGCATTTTACTCGTTTACAGTGGGTTTCCCAATTTTCGCTTGCACAGGAAAATAAATGAGAGTAAACAAAAGCGATATAGTCTAATCTCCTATTTAAAGTGCACAAATGATACCCTATCTAAATTCAATTTCTATGCTAGGAATAATATATATATATAATTAATAAAGTACAGACCAACACCAAATACATGTTTCTGCCATTAGTAAACGTATCTATATGCTGCTAGAAAATGTAATTATTGGGTCAATTTTTTTTAATGATTTTGTTGCGGGATTACATGTCTCGATACTTCTGTTGGTACTATTAACAATTATAATTAATTAATCGTAATTGACTACCTAGACAAGATTAGCGAAAAATGGGAACCACCATCCCAAAGCACGAGGCTTTAGTCTAAACTTACATCAACGAGCCTCAGTCTCGTATAGGGGTGGGAAGATAGGGTTCGGGTATAGGGTACCCGATTACCCGACCTGAAAAAATCGGGTATCGGGTACCCTATACCCGAAAAATTAGGGACCGGGTTCGGGATCGGGTATTTAGGGTGGGGAAAAATCGGGTATCGGGTATACCCGAAATATCCGATTTTTTATTAAATATATATTAAATTATTTAATTAGGGTTACATTTTCAAATTTTTTTTAAAAAAATCGGGTATTAGGGTACCCTAATACCCGATTAAGGAAAATCGGGTACCCTAATACCCGAAATACCCGATTTTCACAGTTTGACCTGAAACATGCAATTTTGACCGGGTAATTTAGGGTACCCGAATACCCGACTCGGGTACCCGAGTCGGGTATTAGGGTACCCGATTTTTTTTCGGGTTCGGGACCGGGTATCGGTTTTCCACCTTAATCGGGACCGAGTACCCGATTTTTTCGGGTAGGGTACCCGATCATATTCGAATATGAATTTTAATGTAGATAAATTAAATTTCTCGTGAATTTTGATTTCGGAGGCAGTTTGATCATACAAACTTTATAGTATATTATGTATATTCATACATATGTGTATGGAATTTCTGATGAGTATTAGAGTATATGCCATTGTTACATGCTAGTTTATGTGGCACATTAACTATACGTTCTGATTCATTGGATGGATTTGTAGATCAATAGACACTTATATATACATTCACTTTTCATACCTCTTAATCTTATTCCCATGATCCTCAAATTTTGTAATATATGTATTATTATACCCCGAAGACGTACTTACGATTTTCCAAATAACCAAATACCAAAGTTTTAAAATCTAACTGAAACGAATATTTGAGGATATAAATTAACCAATAAAAAACTTGGAAGTTCAAAAATCTATTTATATATTAAAAAATATATGTATACTCGTCCTTGTTAATTAGGAATTAATTTAATTCATATATTTCGATTGATGAATGATTAGAATTATTTTTAATTAAAAGTAATAATGTATTTTTGTGCATGATGATTCTTTTGATGATAATGATTTTTTACGTATACAGGACTACTTTATAATCATTTTCACATATTACAAATGATTGGTTCATGGTTAATTGAATAAGAATTTTATTTTAGTTTATATATATATTTCTCGTTCATTACTAAAATATAAACATTAAAAACAGGCAGATACAACACATACTATTTAAATCCCATATAAATATACATGTTTATGCCCTATCATTTATAACAAATGTCAAGAAGCCCAAATCAAATTAGTGGTGTAGCACAAATCTATGTGGAATCAGTCGTGACACCTCTAGCTAATTTGATTGACTCATTGATCTATCATGGGATTATTTTATCATCCCTCATCATATCAATCCAATAAACCATCGAATCCAAAACATGATACCTGCTTTTGAATCCAATCAAATCAATCTTGCTGCGGCTGCACAACATCTTGAATGGGCATCGAAACATCTGATCCAAGAAATCCCAGTTTGCCAAATCATTCATCTCAGTGTCCACAAGCCCCTCTTTTGCAACAATTTCATTCCAAACTCCCTCCTTACCCTCCATAGCTAGGGAATACACGAAATCACCCGAAAATGTGCATTTTTCGGGCATTTCTATCCCTAGCTTGGCCCCGATAGAGGGCCAGATTTCCTTCCAAGTAAAATATTCACCGTTTATTGCATTATAAGCTCGGCCCTCCACGGCCTGCTCGTGGCGGGTAGCAGCGAAGACGTGCTGATCCGCCACGAGGCGGGCGTCGGAGGCGTCAATGTACATCTCCTCCCAACACCTCTTGGTGCCTCCAAACACAAATGGAAGGTTCAAATACTTACATATAGTCCCATAAACACATATAGTACCCATCAAGTTATAGTAAGCTCGTCTAGAGCTACCAATGATGAATCCTGGCCTATGAATAGACCAAGCCACTTTATACAATGGCAACATTTCTTGCAACAAATCTTCAAGGCCATAATAAAAATTATGGCCTATATTCACCCTCGGCGACTCCTCATTGTAGCAACCAACTTCTCCGCCCAGCAACCCTTGTAGTGAGATGTAATGTTTCGCCCCCGTCTGGAGCGAAACGTGCCTAAGGCGCCCCGCCTTTGGGAGGATGGCGATGAGGGCATTAGCCATCATCGCCCTATTCTGCTCGTAGCACTCAGGGCTATCCAGTGAGAACTGGCTAGCCCACGTGACCCAGAAAACGTGGGTCACGTCATTTATTCGAGACAACTTGTCTCGAGCCTCGCAAGAGTCTAGGAGGTCACACGACACGAAGTGGTACCTGCGATGGCCACCACCGCCGATGGTGGCCATCGAGGTGTCCGGCCGACGGGCTACTCCGTACACCTTCCAGCCACGCGAAAGCAGTCTTCTGGCTAGCTCCTTCCCCACAAGTCCTGTCGCCCCAAAGATGGCTGCTACATTTGCATCTTTGGAAGCCATTATTATTTTTTCTTTTGTTTTGGGCTCAATGCAGCTAATTACCTTAATAAGTGAAGGTGATTATATATACTAGTTGTGTAACATGAAGCATTAATGGCAGCTTCAAAAAGGAGTAAGTAGACTGCCTTGATTATATAAAGATATTCAACAATCAGCTCCTTGTTTATAGGAAAGATTTGTGGCTTTGGCCTTAAGAAATTGGAAAAAGACTAGTTGTAGATGGGTAGGACTACTAATTGATATACATTTAGTAGAGCTATATATTACGAATCACGAAATGAAATATGAAGTAAAATGTGAGTGGACTTAATAAAGAATGGAAGCTAAGTGGAATAGTTAAATCAAGTTGGCGACTGGGAAGCAACTACTTGCGGCGTCAAAGTGGAATATTAGCCGTCATCTTGTTGGCATTTCAGTTGCAACAAATTCTTCCTCCACTTTTTTATGCCAATTGCCTCTTCTTGACTCCTCTCTCTCTCTCTCTCTCTACATATATGTATGTGTGTATATATATAAATGCCACATGCTGAGTATATAAGGACAGCCTGACGATCATGTTAGCTGATTAATTCAATTCCACTAGTCCTAAAAATATGAGTCTTGAATATTTTTTTAATTGTTAATTGGTGTTTTGTATCGTCTATTACCTGCAAAGAGCTCATTTCAAATTTCAAGTGTGTGCAATTAAATTCACTACATCTAAATTCAATTATGTAAATTAATTAGCAATTTTTTCATTTTACGTAAGTGAAATGCATGTCAGCAATACATTTTACTCCCTTCAGAAAACCTATCTATCTAGTGCCAGCACCATTAATTAATCTAAAAACATAGTGCCACTAATTCTGTACCTAAATGTTAGATGTGTTGAGTTATTTTGAAAAGAAAAATATGGTGAAATGATGAGAAATAAAGTACTAACAAATTTCTCTTAATAAAATAGACAGCAATAACGATATATATATAGTGGTGTAGGCACATAGGAACATCTAAAAAGATTAAATAGTTATCACCAGAATATCTTTATAATTTGGTGACAATTATTCGATTTTTTAATGATGTTGCTAAATACCTCCGTCCCACTGTATCTGAGACTCTTTCTATTTTGGGCGTCCCACTGTAAGTGAGACTATTTTCTTTTTGGATAAAAGTTTTTTCTTTTAAACACCTTTTCACTTACACACAAAATACATATTTCTTAATTTTCGTGCCCCAAAAAAAGGTCACACTTACAGTGGGACGAAGAGAGTAAATTTTTGTTATCCCTGGAGTAGTAAAGTTTTTTTGTTTTTTTCTTTCTTTCTGATGTGAAACAATTGTTTTTGATTGATGTTTTTGCAGACGGGCTAGATGTACGAGGCCCACATTTTAAAGCCCTTGATCTGAGGTGATAAGAAGCCCAATTCGTCAAGGCCTGTGTTTCCATGTTGAATGTAATATTCTCTCTATTTTCATGAAAAGTGGGGTTTTGTAACCTTAATATATAGTAGTTGAAAACAGAGCTCTGAAGCATACGGAGAGTATAATTCTTTCGTCTCAACTTTTAGTATTCAACTATTCTTTTTTGATCGTTCCATGTTTTAATGTTTTTTTTTTATTTTTAATAAAAACAGGTGTTATCTTTGCTCCATTTTAATTATTTTAACATTGACATAAAAAATAAATCTTTATTCTACTCACAACACATCCAATCACTTTATTAAAATTTGTGTCACTCTCATATTATGGATACTAAAAGTTGGGACATAGGGAGTATTTTTTACTAACTAAATAGATGGAGGTTTAGAATGATTTAAAACATTTAAACCACATTTATTTTGAGCCATGCATCCATTTTAATTATGATTAATTACTCTACCGATTTTAGAATCAAAATCAAATACTACTACTACTTAAGTAGTTAAGTTGAAACACGAGACAGGATAGCGGTGACAGTATAGGCAGGGAAAGGGGACACGTGGGGAACCGCTAGATTTATGGAAAATGAGGGAAATTATTAAATTACTTGAGTTTGTCTTGGACCACCTCAGGAAATGACTACAGAATTTTAATATTAAAACACCATTTTTAATAATATCATAATACAGTTTAACTTACATTATAATTATAAATGTCAATACAACCCAAAACTCATGTGTTGATCCAACTAAATTCAAAAATCAAAACTCATGAGTTGACCTTAAGTAAGTGGGTGTTTGACTGAACTTATAAGTTTTTCATAAACTTTTTAAAACAGCTTATAAATTCTTTCACAGTGTTTAGCAAAATAAGTTTTCCAAAAAATAAGTTTATTTATTTCAACTTATTTTCTTATTATTTTATAAGCAACACTCATTTTCTCTCTCTATTTTTTTTTTCTCTCGCTAACTAAAAATTATTTCTTTAACTTATAAGTTTAATTATCCAAATATTTTGACAACTTATATGCTGTTGAAAAATTACATCTTATAAGTTCTTGAAACATCTTATAAGTTCCAAGAACTTATAAGCTATTTAAAAAGGGAGTTCTCAATTCCAAATTGATTTTAATGGCAATTTTGAAAATGTTTTTAATATGAAGGTTATGAATTAAATGATTCATTCACAACCCCATCTCTCACTCACATTCTCACATATCTAATTAAAATATTTAAGCACACTAAATCATGAAAGGTTTATTTAAAATTCTATAATCTATAAAAATGTTTATTTTCTTTTTCTTTAATTTTTTATTTCTTTCTAAAATTATGGAATTCGCTTAATAATAATATATTTAATATGCATATCAAATTAAAGATCACGATAAGAGCTTTGATTTGATATATTTCATGTAAATATTTTATTTGAAATATAAAAGTTATATTTATTTAAAGATTAAAATTTTAAAAAATTCTCTCTCTTCTCTCGTTTTTTTTTTGAATAAATCTATTTTTAATTATTTTTTATTTTTAGCTTATTTTATTTGTCTTTGCATAATATTAATTTTTTCATTTTTCAATATTCAAATAAAATATATCTAATTAATTAAAGTTAATTTTTATTATATTTACAAATATGATATTGAGTTGATATCAATTTTATATATAAATTTAGAAATATAAAAATATTTCTCGTGCATTGCACGGGGTGCAAATGCTAGTTCAGTTTAATATGGCAATACATTGTAATATTAATTTCTTAAATTTGATTGAAACTAACTAATAGTGCTTGTTAATAAAAAAAAATAAGTTTAGAGCTTGTAAATAAATTCATCTCCCTCATGCGTCTCATTATTCATATTTTAAATAATTAAATGTTCAATTATAAAGAATCTAATTCATAGTATATTGCAAAATGTAATATTTTAATTCACTCATAACTCATTAAACAAACAATCTATAATAATTACAAAAAATAAAATAATTCAACGTATAAATTAAATTATAAATGCTTGTGCAATTGAGTATTAAATCAAGTACTTAAATTCATGTTTTAACTCAATTTGGTGAGCGACTTCATAAGTTGGTAAAAAAGGAGTACCAGATTTAGAAAATCAGGAGCTTCAAATTTATCCCTTATTAGTTATTAGTAGAAAATTTCGAGATCAATTTCCCTTCAATTTCGTTGAACAAATCCCGCCAACAAAAAACAGAATCAAAGATTTTCAAAGGTTCGCACATCAATGCAATTGACGGCCATAGCTTGAAAGCATCAAATTCCCCAAATTCCCCAAACCCCACCACGACTGCTCTATTCCTCCACGCGTCGCCACCAATCGCCCAACCCTTTTTTGTCCGCTTTCGTAACTCTGCATTTCAATGGCGTTTCGCCGGTTTCCCCTTCATTGACGCCTCTGATTCCCCCCTCCCCCAACAATGATCGAAAATCGAGGTCCCACTTCCTGCCTCGTTGTCGGCAACTACTGCCACGACGTCCTCATGAAGGACGGCGTCGTTCTCGCCGAGTCCCTCGGCGGCGCTGCCGCCTTCATCTCCGCCGTCCTCGACGGCGTCGCCATCCCCTCCACCTTCGTGTCCAAAGTTGGCCCGGATTTCGCCTACTCCGTCGCACGATCCCCCTCCGTTTTCGAGTCCTCCAAAACGACGGTGTTCCACGCCCATTTCTCATCGCAGGTCCAGCGGCACGATCGGGTCCTCAAACGGGTCGAATCGTGCGCCCCGATCACCCCCTCGGACCTTCCCGCCTCGCGGCGGTTCGAGTTCGGGATGGCCGTCGGCGTCGCCGGGGAAATGCTGCCGGAGACGCTCGAGAGGATGCTCGACATCTGCGACACCGTGTTCGTCGACGTCCAAGCCCTAATTCGCGCGTTCGATCCCGCCGACGGAACGGTGAGCCTCGTTCATCTGAGGGATTCCGGATTCGATCATCTGGTGCCGCGGATTGGGTTCCTGAAGGCGTCGTCGGACGAGGCGCCGTACGTGGGCGTCGAGGCGGCAAGGAAGGAGTGCTGCGTGGTGGTGACGAATGGGGAGGAGGGGTGCACGGTTTATTACCAGAATGTGGAGCAGCGGATTGCCCCCTTCCCCACCGTGCAGGTCGATCCGACGGGGGCCGGAGATAGCTTCCTCGGCGGGTTGGTGGTGGGACTCATCGAGGGGATGCCTGTGCCCGATGCCGCCTTGTTGGGGAACTTCTTCGGGTCCCTCACCGTCGGGCAACTCGGGCTGCCCAAGTTTGATTTTCGGGTTTTGCAGGTTGGTCTGTGAAATTAATCTCTCTCTCTCCGTGTGCAATTGTTGTTGATATGAATTTGGTATAGTTTTTCCTCTTTATCAGCTATTGAATTGGTTGCATACTTGCATGCATTCATAATTGTGTGATTTGAGATTATGAGAGCTGATAATTCTGGCCTATCCACTGTTTGAGAAAATGATCAAGTGAAACTAAGCTTGCTCCTCGTTGCATTAATTGTACGTTGACTTGTAATAAGCTGGCAAGATATGGGTGAATTCGTCGCTTTAATCGTCTTTTTAGGACCCTCTGCCCACCATTACTGGGCGTACAAACGTGCCATTTTCGGCCTTCTTTTCCATCAATTCTTCGGCTTGCTGCTATAGCCACACCAGCAGTTGTATTTGCGCATGCAGAGACAGAGCTTTTTCCTATCCATTGAGGAATCTATCCGAAGATGAATAAGACCCGGAATGCCCTTTCAGCGAATGGCTTTCTTCCTTCTGTTTTAGGAAGAGAAGATATATGAACCACTTTCTTAAAACATTAGGTGGCTCAGTGGATTATCGAAGATTGCCATAATAGCATATATAGAAGTATAGAACAGATCCGCACACGACCTGGCTAATCCGATTTAGCTGAATTTGTTTTAAATTTTATAAGTATAATGGGACTTTTGTGTATAGCAATTGTTGCTTCTCCAAAAATAAGCACATGTTTACCTCACTGCCATTTTTTTTAATTTAGACCTTCGGTAATTGGTAGTTGAATTCTGAGCATTTCTGCTTCCCAAATCATATGGATTTTAGTAATTAGTTTGTATAATTCCAGGCCCTTTAGCTCTCTGTTGATGTACATCTATTTCTTGGTCTGCTTCCTGTGATGATATTTGCAATTTTCATTTACTCGTACGCAAATGCACAAACAAATTTATAATCGTTTCCATGTGTGTGTGTTTCGTCTCATGTCTTCAATTTCGTGTTCTTGTCATCTTTTACACCTGGATTTGGATGTTTGTTACTTCATCTACTTGGTTTGGTATTGAAATTGTTCAGAGTTCAATGGCCTAAAAATTCACCCAAAATAGGGCATCCTTTGATGACATTAGGCATCTTGTGTATGTTGCATTATGCTTGTATTGCTACTTGACATTTTCTTTTGCTGATGGTTGTACTTTACAATTTCCTTCTAGGCAGTTAAGGATGAGCTCCAACGAAGGAGGTTGAAAATGTTCGGCCACGAGAGGCTTAACGGAGAACTAGTGTTTGTGAAGCCTATAGATCACGAGGACTTCCGTTCGGCGCTTGTTAGAGCCAAGATACTACCCACGCTTTCAGTCCGAGAATGCCAACAAGATTTGCCAAGTTCCCCTAGACTTATTGAGAATCATAACCACATCTCCTCCAACGGTTAGCCAAAGCTTTTGTCAAGCAATGCTTGTGAGGAACCGATTACATCAGGTAATCGATGAACCTCTGTAGCATCTGCCCACCACGACCAACCAACCGGGCAAATGATAAAAAGGAGGGAGGAAACAATAAACAGAAAATGCAAAAAGACTCGAAAAATAAAGAGGCGAGGAGACTGGCCAAGATCGTTCGACTCCAGGCATGTATCCTGGTAAAACTCTTTGATCTCATCATCATATATGTTTCTTGAGTTAGTAGAGGGGTAGTATCTTCATGATCGACGCGAACAAAGCAGGAAGAAACATGCAAGAATGTGATGGTTTTAGTAAGAGAGGAAAAGATGGTAGGCATGTACAGGCAAAGATAACAGTCCACCTGTGAAGCAAAAATGATGGGAGGATTGATTGTGGGAAATGCTCTTTGATGGCGCAGATGGTGCAAAAAATGGATTAATTGTAACCTTTTGCCATTTTGAAACATAAGAAACAAGTTTGGTCTTTATTTATGATTCTAGTATTAGTGTTGTTTTTTTCTCTCCTCTGTATTTTCGAGCTAGGTATTTCGAAATATACTCTCTCTCTCTCATATTTCCAAGTGCCACAAAATATGTTTGTGCATAGCTTGTAAATCATGGAGTATAAAAGAACTCATTCCACCAATATGGACAGATGATCCTATATGTCAAGCAAATTTAAATGTGTATCAAGTTATTTATGATCATTCGCGAAAAATAGTGAAATTTAACATGTGCAGAAAATAATTAAAAAAATTTATAAGCAAAATTTAGTTATTGATAATGTAATTGGAGATGTCGCACAGTGTGATCAAAGATTGGGAGGTGTTTGGTATAAAAAGAGGAGTGATTGGTGTAGAAGCTTATAATTAATAAGAAGGGAATTGTGATGTCTCGAGTAAATATTCTCGTTGATTTGCTATATCTTTGTGAATATCAAATTAAATTACAATGCAATTATACACAATTATAAGTAAGTAAATAAGTAAGCACTTCACATGCAGACAAGATCTGCACACCACATGAAGGTGGAAAATCTACACCATAGGCAGACGAAATTAAACTGAAGACGTCTCACAAATAAAAATCTTTGTGTACCTGAACTTTGCAACGTGACATCTAACAAATAAAAATCTTTGTGTACCTCAATTTTGCCACGTGACCTAAGCCTGATTAGCTAGACAATTACAATCTTTAGTCCGACCGATTGTAGGCTACAATTCATCTGTGGATGATTCTTAATTTGTTTATTAAAATTTGTTCGACAATAATTACTATCAATCAATTTTATAAACTGTCTAGGAATTGGAGATTTGATAGGAAACCAATTTGAGTGGAAAACTGTCAAAACAAAATCTATAAAAAGAGGCCAAAACCAGTCGCTTCACATACAAATTTGATCTCAAATAACATTCCAGTAACTTCCTAACGCGTAGTAGAAATACTTTGGCCCTTTTCAGAAAGTTCCTATCGACGATTGAAAGCACGACAAAATCAAACGTTAAATCTGGATCTCCACAAATTCCATACAAAGGTTAGTTGCTAACAAAAAATTGGCAGAAGATTTATCAATAGAGATATCAACTCTTTAGCTTATGTTATTGCACGTTCGGCTAGAAGTTTTGTTATTTCTTATGTGTGGATTGAGTTATTGGGTGCTGATTTTACTTTTTATGGGTGTATTTGCATTATTTTTCAATAATACGTTCTAGTTTTTATTTTAATACATCTCAGACTTTGCTCATTAACCACGTATAATTAGGTAATAGTAATACGTTAATATTAAAAGTACATGTCATTTATGTAAAACGTTAATATTTTAAAATTTTACTTGATACTAATTTTTAAAAATTCCTTCGTGGTATGGGTAAAATTGGAATTGTGAAGTATAATTTTTAGTCCAATTTGAGTCCACACACCGCATCTCCCCCTAACTTTTAGGCGAATTTTTGGGCCACAACCTTTTATGATTCTCTTCCGCGTTAAGAAAATATTTTCAAAATCGCCCCCTTTTGAGCCCTAATTTTTTTCGAATTAGGGGTTCATCATCGATCATTTTCGGAATTTTCGTGTTTATCTTCCTTTGTCTCGTCGAGATTCTTTGTTTCCTCAAATATAGCTCGCTATTTATTGTCAAATAATTGGATCAAACGTCCCAATTTCTGCGTTTCTCTTTTTGGGATGTTGACCTAATCCTATTTTCTACTTCTGCTATCAATGGGATTTTCACTGGCTTTGCCGTTGCCTTTTGTGATTGTACCGTGAAATGTGAGGTGAAATCTCTCTTGTTATGGGATGATGTATTTGTAGATAGTTGTATGTATATGTAGGGTTATATATATCTGGAAGATGACAAGTAGGAAGAAGAAATCAAGAGTCGCTAGGAAGGGAAATGCTGAAACTCTTGCTAAAAGGGCTGGCGAAAATGGACAGAAAGCTATGAGAAATGCGGCGGAAGCGTTTGCTTCGATGTCGCTGGGGGAAGCTCCGACTAGGTCTTCAGAGATCCCTGAAAAAAGTGCAGTGATGGAGGATCAGAGCACGACGTGTTCGAGCTCTAATGGGAGTTATGAAATGGGTTCGAGCTCGAGCTCAAGCTCGAATGCTTCGGATATATTCGGTTTGGGGAATGGTTTCCTTCAAGATGAGTTTAAGCAGAAAAGTAGGGCCAAGATGAAGAGAGTTGTTGCTACTGCCGGAACTGTGTCGACTATGCTGGGGAAGGACTATGTGAGGTCCCTGCCGAAGAAGGGCGCTTCGAAAACCAACGGTTTTTTCGAGCAGAATTGGAGCAAGGAGGAGGCTGAACAGTTCCTGTGCTCGATGCTTGGAGATGACTGTGAATTAAGCCTGGCTGTAGTTAGTGATGTATTGTGTGAGTTGCTTGTGATCATGTGTCAAAAATTTCCTTTGCTATTCTTTGGTTTTTGTTCCTATCTTGGAGGATTTGTTATGGGTTAGCTTTGCGTAATACTTATCTGATATAAAGTATCTTAGATTTTAAGATGAGGATGTGATCCCTGCATATACTGGGAATGTTAATAGTGGGTGAGGTTTATTGGTTAAATACCAAACTGTGGAAGAGGTGACACTTTTGTTTGAATGGAAATAGGTGCTTTCTGGGGGGATAGGGATTGTAGCTTGTGCTTAAGTGTGTGTTTTGGATAGATCTAGATTGTTTGTATCCTAAAATCATCTATACTTTTGCAGGTCAGTGCGGATATAACCTAGATAAGGTGAGCGGCACTAGTCCTCTTTTTCTTTGCCTAATATTTTGTTTTTAAAAGTAAATCTGCTATGTGTCTCTCTCTTCCCCTCTCTACTCTGTGATACGATTTTTACATGATAAATCAACTACTTCTGTACTGCCTTTTCCTTTTGATGTATAGGCTGTAGCTAAAATCTAAGTTTCAATTATATATGGGTTTTTTGTATGCCGTTACTATTTTCAGGCTTTGGACACGTTGCTTGAATTATCAGCTTCCTCAAATGAGCAACCCAGTGGCTATTATGAGTCTACTAGCAGTGAAGATACGCAGTATCTTCTTGAATCAAGTGAAAATGTATGCTAAATCTGATTGTCTTTTATTTTTGCCAGTCTTTGTTAGGATGCACCAATCTTCGTAATTGTCATATGTTATTCTCAATGGCTCGTACGGTACTGGTCTGGTGAGCATGCTCAAATACTTTGCTTGTAGCATAATAGGGCATCCTACAGTAGGTTAAATTGTTTTAGAATTTAGAAGTGGATGAAGTGATAAATATCATAATTTAGTGCTGTGTTGCAGGTAGTTGATGGAACATCTGACTCAACTTATCGTTCATCATTTGTTGAACCTGACAATGTGTGGTTTTCAGGAGATCTATTCTGGTAATGGAGTTGTTCTGTTTGTTTATGATCAATATCTTGTTTTTGTACCCCCAAGTTAAGTGCTTTATCTGTTCCATTTGTTGGATCATAAACTCTGAGTACAAAATTCATAGACTAAAATAGAAAAGTGCCGGTAGTTCTCTATAAGAACAATGAATATAAAACCAATCTACTTCCTGAATGTATGATGGGGCAAATTTGACTTTAGAGTAATTTCTATTCGCAGTATTAATTCTCTTGAATAAAGTATTCCTTATTTAAACTACTTTATTCTGGCTCTTACATGGATTCAAAATGAATGAATAAGTTCATTGTGCTTTCTTTTACCATCTTATTCTGAAACACATTTTCCCTTGGATTACCCATAGACCAATTTACTAGGAAACATATGATCTTTTCAGAGGGTGGGCTTTTAACGAAATAGGAAACTTCTGCATTGGAGATAATTGAAGCATTAAATATTGTGAAAACGGAAAAGAGGCAAAATTTGTATGTTCCCCAAGTGATGGAAAAGCATTATACTAGGATAATTACTAGTTTCAGCATGTGGAAGTTTATCTCCTTACTTAATGGATGCATTTAAGCATGGTTAGAAGCTTAACTGGATTGCTCATTTTTATTGCCTCAGGGATAATTCAAAAATTTCTCAATCCAGTGGGTCCTGCCACTCATCAGAGAAAGTAGTTTCGGAGTCGGAACTTCCTCAGAAGGTGTTGCAATCCTTGTTTAATATGCCCACTCCTAAGGCAGCCGAACAAGAACCTAACAAAATGAACTGGAGAAACATAGTTAAGAAAATGGTTTCCCTTGGTCAAGGATTTACAGATGATGAAATTGAACAGAAACAGCAGCATATCCATGGTACTTACAAAAAGTCTGATAAATATGTTTGCTGGTTGGCTATATTCTCTCTTAATTTTTTTATTTTTTTGGTTATTGCTGATGCATATTGATTTTTGTTCTCTGCTGCTGCATCAGTTCCCCTTTTCTGTGTGTTCTCTTGTCACTCACTCCTTATTGATAAGCTCTGCCAAAATTATGTGTTATGTCTGGCTCAAACTTAATTTAACTTCTCTTAAACTTGTAGCTAAAGGAGACGATTATCATGTGCTCAGGGAAGCTGCACACGAGCACTGGGATTCAATGAAATCGTACTATCAAAAGGTCGTGACTGCTGTATCCTTACACGACTCTATAATTTCTTTTCTGTTGTGGATCTGTTAAATCTAAGAAGGTTTATTTTGCTGCAGGCTGTTACAGCATTTTCAAGTGGGGAGAGAGCATATGCATCTTATCTTTCTGAGCAGGTATTTTACCTTAAGATTAGCCCCTATGCTCTCTCCGAGTGGTCTTCTCATTCTATTGGTGTGTGTATAGTGTATATTTTCTTAGAAGAAGGCTAGTGTCTGGGGTTGCTATTGTTTTATAATTCTATCTTGGAAGCAAACCTACAGTGTATTCCTTTCTCCACATTTGATGTTACCATATCCTTTAAGCAATTCCTTTAAATAATGCTTTACCTTCTAAAAGTTTTGGATTTAGTTGCTACATGCTTTGGTTCTTGTTTAGATGCCTCACTGCACATGTATTTAAGTGTGTATCATATTCCATTAGTTAAAATTACTTGTTATAAAGTTGTCTTCTGAAAATCCTTACTTTATGTGTGTACCACGACGTGTTTGGTTAAATCTTATGTTGCATAGTAATGTTTACGAGATCTCTCTGGATGATTGCAGGGGAAGTTGCAAAATAAGAAGGCTCGAGAGGCAGATGTGAAGGCTAGCCAGGATATATTTGCTGCAAGGTGGGGTTATTGACAGTTGAACACAGACCGACGTTGTTAGTAGATTGTTGCGCCTCACCTATTTCTAGAATTTCAGGAACAGGAGCATAGAAAACATGATAACAATTGATCTGCACGGACAACATATTAAGCAAGCAATGAAGGTTTTGAAGCTCCACCTTCTGTTTGGAGCATATGTACGATGTAAGATTCCACACCACCTCTTCTTACTAGTCAATCACCAGTTTGGAATTGGTTTACTTAAAATCCAACACTCTATTTTTTTATCTCGCATCTCCAGCTGTGAAGTTATTCAGGGTTATCACTGGATGTGGGAGCCATGGTGTTGGCAAGTCGAAGCTGAAAACCTCGGTAAGCTTGACATGTTCACTGGTTATTGAACGGTTATGCCGTAAGCGACCAACGAACATTTACAGTTACGATTGAACCGCTTCCACTGATTGATTTTCTCAATATCTGAGTGCAATTATTCCTCAAATGTCATCTATAAGGAGTCTTTCTGACCTCACTCAAACTTTCTCGACTGTGTGCAGGTCATCGGTCTTCTGCAGAAAGAAGGTATTAGATGGTCTGAGGAGAACCGTGGAACGCTACTCGTTAGGCTTGAGGGGCAGACGGATTTCAGCTTCCTCGATTCTGGTTCGGGCAGCGACTGTGATTAAACTAGGCATGTTTTTAGCACCATTTCTATATTTAACATTCCTTCCTAGTATTTATCTCTAGGAAAAGAAGTCCTTGAAGATTTAGTTGTACAATGTTAGAGAAGCAGAACTAACTCTGGTTCCAGATTAGGTTTCTAGTTTGGTTTTATATGGGCTGCAGATAAACTAATTGTAGCTGGCCATGCTACCATTGTGCCATTATTTGTATTTTGTACAAATTTGTGATTTGAGGAAATATTATTATGTAAACTCTGATTGTTGATTCGAGTATTATCCCAATTCCCAAGGGGGTTGTGATATTTGTGTTATGCGTTGCCAATTATTCTTTCAGTCCCTGAACAAGTGTCTTTCTTTCAAAAAAAATCTTAAATTTATTCTTTTATCCGTCATGAATGCATGGAAATCTGAATAATTAAAGAATTAACATCACTTTATATATATATATATATAGAATTGTGAAACATGAACACAAAAAACTCTCTTAATTATGAAGAATATCACATGTATTTATAATTCGTAGGATAAACTGAAACACTTCTATAATAGCAATAAATAGTAATTTAAGTGACAAAGTTGAGGCACCCACTTTTGTGTGGGTAGTGTTCCCATATTTGTATAAGTAGCGTATGGATAGTGTTTCCACTTTTATGTGAGTAGTGGTTCCGTCTGTGTGCGGTTATTTTTCCATCTTTATGTGGTGTAGAGGTCTCATATGTTTGTTTTACGTGCGGGTAATTTTCCCACTTTTGTGTGGATAGTAGTTTGTGTGGCTAGTGTTTCTATTTTTATGTGGATAATGATTTGGTCTGTGTGTGATTGTTTTGTGTAGGTAGTGTTCCCACCTTTATGTAGGTAGTGGTTTCGGCTACATGTTGTTTTCCTATCTTTGTGTGGTGTAGAGGTTTCGTGCGATTGTTTTCCTACTTTTATGTATAGAGATATCGCGTGCGTGTGAATTGATTATTTGATTATATATTATATGTACATTAATTTCAAAACAAAAATTGCAATAAACAGTGTGGTATTTTTTGCGTTCTTTGTCGTAACAAAGATCATATTTTTAGAAAACCTATTACTCCCTCCGTCCCATTAAAGTTGGCCACATTTCTATTTTGGGTGTCCCACTAAAGTTGGCCACTTTCTAAAAATAGCAAAAGTTTACTTTAATTAAGTCAACAATTACTCACTAATTTGGTCAACAATTGTAGGCCACTTTCTAAAAATGTCAAAATTACTTTAATTAAGTCAACAATTATTCACTAATTTGATCAACAATTGTAGGCCACACTATATTAAAACATATAACACTCAATTTCTTAATCTCCGTGCCGAAACGAATGTGGCCAACTTTAATGGGACGGAGGGAGTATTACCTTTTATAATCCTGTCGCGAAAAAAGAAAATTATTATAAAATAATTTTACAACCGCCATGGCTGTTCAGTGTTCACCGCCTAATTCAACGGATCCCTTTCAATTTTTTCTCACACAATGAAACCTCAAAATACCACCAAAAGCTCACTCCCTTGATCCTCCTTCGCCATGGACGACGCCTCCAATACCCTGATCTCCGCCGCGAACCACAGCTTCTCCGACTTCGTCTACGGCGAGGAAGCAGCTGCGGAAGACGAAGAAGAAGAAGACGACGACTTCTGCGACGTAGAGACATGGGAAACCCTAAGCAAGAGCTTCAGAGATGTTCAATCGGTGCTTGATCGCAACCGCCGCCTAATTCAGCAGGTAAACGACAATCACCGCTCCAAAATGCCCCACAATCTGGCCAAAAACGTGGCTCTGATCTGCGAGATCAACGCGAACATGTCGAAAGTCGTCGCTCTCTACTCCAGTCTCTCTGCGAACTTATCCGCCATTGTTCGTCAGCGCCGCGCCGCCCCAAAGGAAATCGAATCGTGAAGTAATCTCTAGTCTGCTCTTTTTTTCCCCTGTCCGATTGCTGTGTCTGGATATAATTTTGGTTTCCTATTGTTAGTTGCTGTGTTAGAGATCATTGATTAACTTAGTATGCTTTTTGGTTGAATCTATGATGGTGGTGGACGTTTGATAGTGATGGATGATGATAACTGTTTTGTTTAATTTTTTCTCGTTTCTGTTTTCATGGAGGACTGGGGATGATTGATGATCTGCGGGCTGCGGGGACTTCTTTGTGGCCTACATTGTGGAATCTTGGCCGCATAAGAGATTTGAGGTAACAAGGCTTTATCGAGCTCGTCTTGTGTTTCATTTCATCATAGCATCGTCAATATACACGTGGCATACATTGGTAAAAGAAAATCATGAGATGAAACACCATTTTACAGTGAGGGGTGATCCAGCTTTGGTTTGTTTTGAGATTGTGTTTGTTTTTCGCAACTTTAGTTTTGAGCGAAAAGGGAAGGAGATGAAGATTGTATGAACTTGAAAGTGGTAGTTTTTTTTTTTTTTTGGGGGGGGGGGGGGGGGGGGGGGGAGGAAAAGGGAGTTGTTAGTACATAGATTTTTTATCCAAGTTTAGAGTTTTTTAGAGTTTATGCTAATGTTATGAAAAGAGTTGTATGAATGGTTTTGAGGTTATAGTTGTCTTGCTTTTCCTTTTGTATGTTTCTAAATCTTTGATTAAGTTGGATGTGATTAACATATATCAGAATATCCAACTTTAGTGTCATACTATTATTTTACTACTGTTCTTTAACACAATATATGAGCTCTCCAGGCTAAGTTGATATCTAGATGTGGACGTTATCATTGAAAACTGATGGAAAAGGAAAGCATGCATGGACCTCTCTCTCTCTCTCGTGTGGCTAACTTCGTTTGCTGGGGTGGGGATAGGGCTTCAACTAGTCAAGTCATTTTGATGAGTATGGTTTAATTGAAATAGCATTTCATGCAAGTGCATATATAGATATGAAAACTACAAAACATAACTGTTTATCTGGTACAACCAAGGCTTTTGCTTGCTTATGAGTAAGCAGAGGCTATACTCTACTACTCAAAGGGTTGTTATCTCGGTTATATTAGTAGCGTTTCGTCTCTATAGTTCTTGGTTGATCTTGTGCACTGATGGAGCGAGCTCAAGTGTTGGGAATCACCACGGTCCATCATAAATCGAGAAAGCCAAATTTGATGTAACAAGCTATCATTATGTTAATTGTGCATAACCGAGAGATTGTATCTATTCTTGTTATGGTAGCAGATACTAGCTATCTTTATGTTAATTGTGCATAACCGAGAGATTGTATCTATTCTTGTTATGGTAGCAGATACTGACACATGCTCATAACTTGGTTACTAAACGTACATTATGCAGACCTCATATTGCTAAAGAAGATGATTGTAGGTTTGTACCATCTGAGGAGGAGTTCCAGTTATTGTATGTAAACTTATTTGATGTTGATGATGAGATTAGATTTCATGCAAACAAGTAGCGTATTTCCTTACACCTTGTGCGATGAAATGACCAAAAATATATATGGGCTTGCATCAAAAGTGATTATTCAAGAGAATGAGAATGAAGTAGTCACACTTTTACAATTATTGCAATGCATAAAAGAGAGGAATAATTCACGTTGAGCTTGAATTTACCACGTCAAATTTTCCTATCACGGGTCATCAAATTCGGGAAATTTTGTACTACTTTATAAATGTTCTGACAGTTTTAGACTTTGTAGTCGTGCATCTCTCGTTACTACGAAAAAAAAAATCATGTAATTTTATATCATTTTAAAAATGAAAACTATTTTAAAAATAAGGAAAACGTGTTATTTTGAGCAAATAAAATCGATAATACTTTTTTAAAAATGGCTGGATAAAAAAGAAAGAACATTTACATTTATGTTATGCTATTATACGAGATAAATTTTGTATATTTGATCTCATACAATTTCAACCTTAAAATATTGCATTGTATATTATGACGTACTGCCTCCATCCCTCCAACTTCTTCATTTTTTTCTATTTTGATCCGTTCTTACATCTTCTTAACCTATTTTTAGAAACAATTCCACTAACTATTCCAATGGGTGACTACGTTGCTCTCCAATGCCTAATGTATGTAGTTACGCTGTTTTCTAGTAAAAGCAACGGAAATCTAAATAAACAAAGAAAAATAAATTTATGTTCAAAATTAGAAGGTTTGCCAGAAAATTTCAGCGTCCAAGCTCAAAAAATTTCTAAGTTGATAGAAGCGAATGTTACTTTGTGTCTCGGTGCAGCTAATATGCATAAAAGGTGATTACAATGGGAGTTCACCACTATCTACAATCACAACTTTGCTTTTAGGTGTGCCGCTCTGGTTGCCTTCAGCTTCAATCTTGTACACCACATCCATTCCAGACAGCACCTTCCCAAATACGACATGGCGACCATCCAACCTGTTGATCGAACCAAAATTTAGACACGACGACAGTATGCTAGCTCAAAGTATAAACCATTTCTATAAAAATGTCTCATACTTCAGTGATGACGGATTAATACCCAAATGAATTGGCTTTGTTTTCAAAATCTGATGGTTGTACCGTTTTCAGTACCAAAATATTCTCCTTGGCAACCGGAAATCTGGGTGGAAATTATATTCTATAAAAGCCAATTGTCATTATTGCGGATATCCAATTGCCAACACAACTTTTCAATACCAGAAAGGTGGACCGATCTTAGATTTGAAAACAAACTCAATTTATTGGGTACTCATATATCAATATTGAAAGTATGAGACGTTTCTAAGAAAACACGCATTATATTGGGGTAAGTAATATTTACCCTACTAGATATGTATAACTTACCAGCTGGTGGTCACAGTAGTGATGAAGAACTGGGAACCATTAGTGTCGGAGCCAGCGTTTGCCATCGACAGGAGTCCTATAAAGTTCATAGATGATGAAAGTTATTAAGAGAATGTTGAGTTCAAACTTTCATCATCAATTAGACAAGCAAAAGAGTAGCCGTGTATACCAGGTCCTGTGTGTTTGATCTTGAAATTTTCATCAGCAAACTTCTCCCCATAGATTGATTCTCCACCTCTTCCATCGCCTAGAGTAAAGTCACCTCCTTGAAGCATGAAGCTGGGTATAATCCTGTGGAATGTACTCCCCTTGTAATGCAGAGGCTTCCCGTGTTTTCCAACACCTTTCTCACCTGAATTTGCAAAAAATAAGATTCCCTCATATGGATTATTCAGCGCCTCATTCCAAAATGGCTTAAAGATTATTCTTTAAGTGAAATCGAGCATAGTCAATAACTTCCATGCCTAGCCTAAGATAATGAACAGAATTATGAAGCTATCCAACGAAAAAGTAAATCAACAGGATTCTAAAGATGTTGTACCTGTGCACAGAGCTCTAAAATTTTCTGCAAGAGAAACATAACCAAAAGTCAGTTATATAAGTAGTTGAAAATAGCTCAGGAAGCATTAATCTCAGAAAGCTAATCATACCTGCTGTCTTGGGAACAGTTTTCCCGAAGAGACCCATAGTGATGCGTCCTAAGAACATATGCATCTCGTATTAGTCGAGAAACAGTAAACAGGAAAACGCAAACATTTTTCATGTGTACACATAAATGGGTGTGTGAATCTGGATATAAGCTACTTAATATCTACTAGCACACATCATGTATGGGTGTGCAATGATGAATTGAACTTTTAGGGCACGTGGCAGTTTGGTGTGAATGAAAATAAATCAGGATATGATGAATAAGGACATGATGAATGTGGTCATGGGGGAATGATCCCCATACAACAAACAACAAACTTTCTTATTTCCCTTCTCATTCTTACAAACTACAATTGTTTACTAGTTTCTTTATCACCGTGTCACAGACAGACTTCACTATCAACCTGGAACAAAATCCTAATACAGTCAAAACTCAATCGTCTTTCTTGGACTATTGCGCTGTTCTTCCTTTCTATGTTCTTCCATTTAATATCCTTGTTACCCGTGTTGTTTTACAGAGTGTCAGATTAAAGTCTAAATATGGCTGCAAAGACACTAGATGCACAAACAACTCCAGTGCGATGCAGACCACTTCAACTATTCTTTATGCATTCCCTACTTTATGCTGCCTGGTAGTAATTCACAAGTACATAATATAGTCACAATGTTCATGTGGCATGATGGCTTGCAAAACTATGAGACGAAACACTACTTTACAAAATAGATTCCAACATCCAATGTACACAAATACATAAATATCACAGAACTGGAGCAAACCAGTGCATAAATACTATAGAATAAAGTATGAGAACAAACACTACTTCGCAAAATAGATTCGGATATCCAATATGTATAAATATTAGAAATAGAGCATACCAGCTGGTTTGCCATCAATCTCGACATCAAAGTAAACCTTATGAGTTACTTCTTTCAGACTTTCCTTCGATTTCTTAGCCTGCAGGAGAAAGCAATAACAATGCCCTTCAAACGCAGCAAATTAACAGAACGATATAGAAGAAGACACTACCAAAGATATCACATTAACAAAATACATACGAAACTCAAGATCTCCAGCGGCAAGATCAGAAACTATATACACAATTATTTCAAAGAAAAAAAGTTTTCTTCTTTCCCCAAATTCAAAGTCATGCTCATAGCAGCACAGACCCACAAAAAAAGGTAAAAATCGACGATTTCTAAATCAAATCAGTCACAGACTGGTACCAAGAGGGAGAATAACAACAAACTAAGGTCACAAGGAATCAAATTGAAAAAGAAAAGAAAAAAAAAAGACAATAATGAAAAGGAAAAAGAAAAGATTGAAGAATAACCTGTGCAAGAGCGAAGCTGAGACAGATCAGCACAGTGAAGAGGAGATATAATCTCTGATTTGTCGCCATTTCCGCTCTGACGGAGGATCTATATTGTTCAGCTTCAGTTACAGAGCTGAGAAGTGATGATTAAGAAGTGATCGTTTTTTTTTTTTTTGGTCAATTTCTCTATTCGCGTCATATGATGGGGTTTCTACCAATAGCTTAACGACACGTAGCTTATTAAGGTGTGTGTTGTTGATTTAGTTTTATTTATTTATTGCCAAAACTTGGGAGGAGATTAATAGGAAATTTGCAAGTGTTAAAGACTGTTAATGATATTAGAGATATTAATCTTAAATATTAGTAATATTTTCTAATATCTTCTTATATTTTCAAGTTTTAATCCACACATGGTGACTTTTGCTATTTTTTTTATTTCAATATTTTCATTTGATCATCTTTTTATAGTTTTCTTCTTATAAAAAGTTTTTGTTAGATAAGTAAAAATATAAGTTCGTCTTGACCTTTTAGTTTAATTCATTTACTTTTTAACAGACATCATTAAACAAGCTCAAACACATATTTTCTCAATCCAATTTCATATCATTCGGACTTATTTACAACCCCATAAACTTAAAATCTATACACGATCTGAAACCACAGCAAAAGCATTTGGATTCGAAACCAACATGGTTTGATCCAGAAACAAAATAAAAATAAGATGAAATTGGATCTCACTTTACTCTTACTCAGAAACATACCAACAAGGACCAAATTTGAGATGCAGGCCTCCCTTGCAAACAGAAGAAAAACTAACACATAACAGCTCAGGATCTCACAAATCGAGCCACGCCCCGCGGTTTACTTCCTCCGCCAAGCTCTAGAAACGGGTGCACCGCGGGGCCGTCAACGACGGGTGGTGCGTCTTTTTTCTTATAACGGGATAAGGAAGCTTGCTAGAACAAATGAACAACTACAAAACCTTTTCACAAGAAGCATGACTCCTAAGGTGGTCTGCATCATGATGATCATGGATGTCGAAACGCATCAGAAGGCGAACGGATTTCAGCTTCTCACGCTCGCCTCTCCGGTCACAGAGAGGCACAGATCTTATGCCGGGCCTCAGCTCTGCAACCGGAAGACATGTTTGGCCGGCAAAGTCATCCTTCTCGGACATATCATGCTCATGCACTTCTATTCTTAGCAGGGCTAGCTCAGGAACAGTGAGTGGGAATGTGAATTCCTCTTCCCAAACAGGACTCCAATTGTCCTCTATCGTCTTCGTCTTCTTCATCGTCTCATCAGCCGGTGCACCAGCTATGCCAACCTGTGTCGTACGAAGACAAAAAACATCAAGATATAACCATACCTAGACGACAGCAGAATGGGCATATGTTGGCATTCATGTTTCGTGTTTCATGTTTCATGTTTCATGTTTTACACGAAGTTTTCAAGGACGAAGATGATGAAGCAGCGAAGCAATCCAATAGGGCGGGATCAGTTGGCTTACCCTCACGTAAAAGTCGGGTGGCGAATACGAATCGAAGTGAGTTTGTTTGAAATCCATATGCCAGCCATCCCCCATGTACACTTTCACCTGTCATGAAGCATTGTTAGGAGAGAATAGTGCAAAGAAGCATATGGTGCATGAGTTGAAGCGTGCCTTTAAGGTTTTCTTGACGGGGGCCTTCGCTTTAGGATCAAAAATCACGTTAGCATTCATCAAAATATCAGGCTTTTTCACAAACCCACAGCCTCCATTGGCCCTGAACATTCCTTGCATCAACCAAAGTGATCTTCCATATCCCTGTATCATTGCACCAACAATTAGAAGTATGTGAAGAGCAAATACGAGCATTTCTTGAACTCGTAATAATGATTCATAACAATTTCTGATTATGATTGACCATCAAGGACCAAACAAGAACCCGAATATAACTAAAGGTGTAGAAGTTTCAAGATAAAATTGTGGTCGAACCTGCATATTGAATGCAATCATTTGAGCTCCATGCAACCAACCAACTTGTGGCTTGTAATTCGACGAGTTAAATCTAGTTCCCTTAGGATAGACTCGCAGAATATTCTTCTGTGTGAACCTAATGAAAGAAACATTAAAACTACGAAGAGCTACCACACTGTTGGGGCATAGTGTCATATTCAGATAGGTAAACACCTGACAATGTCTGTTCCAAGAGATTCAGCGGCCTTTTCAAGAGCTTGCTCACTAACACTTAAGCGCCTCACTTTGTCACCCTCTACTTTTAGTGATTCCTTCATCCCTCCTCTCGGTTTCCCAGCATGGATAGCTATAAGGCGTTTATATTCCGGTGCTTCACGACTTCCAGGATCGCACTCATCATCATCCTCATTGTTAGGATTCAGGTCCGTCATTTCATTATCTATCTGCATCAAAGATAAATTAAACATCATTCCATGTGAATTTGAGGTTTTTTGTTCGTAAAGAAAAAAGAAAAAGAAAATGAAAAACATCTGTTTCCAACCTACCTTAACTTCATCTTCTTGGCCGGCCGTGAGGCAGGAAGGCTCTGTTCCCCATACATCGTCCTCAGAATCTTTTCTCCTAAGAGAATCACTGCCCTTAGTGTTCTGAGCTTCAAGATACTCCTTGGGAGGCTTTGTGGAAATAATCACGCGATGTTTCAACTCTTCGGGTGATGGAAATTCTTTTAAGCAATCTGTCTCTGGGTAGAAAAGCATCGTGCCAAATACTTGAGAGAGCATCTAAAGAGAATTCACATAGAAACATACAAGTCAAGATCAAGATACCCTTAAATGAATGTATATGAATAAAATCTCTTTACAAATTTGATTATTTACTTGAGCTACTTTAGCTTGCAGGTCACGTTCATGCGTAAGGTGATCTTCCAATGTTATTATGACAGGGTATGGAGAAGCAGAGAAAGCGTGCTCCTTAATCGACTTTAGACACTTCAAGAGATCCACAGGTGCTGTCACAGTTCTATATTGATGATAAAGAAAAACCATATCAGTGGAACATGAAGGAAACAGTTAAAAATAGGCAGCAAGGCAATTATTTTCTCCTAACTCATCTCATATTGCTCTTGGCTTCGACTATTGTTCATGTATCATGTTTCAACCTTTTTATTGGTGTTGGAAGTAAACTCACGGTTATTGAGACGTATATGATGGAACTCATACTCTTTCCTATTCTATATTGACACGTGCATCCTTTCAAAGCTTTGCTCACCTGTAGGCCTAAAACACATTTACATTGAGCGACAAAAACATTCTGAAGCTCGACTTGTTGATCCTCAAAAACCCAGATGGAGCCTCAGTCTCTGTTTTTAAACTACCCAACTTCTCAAAGAGCTCCATAAGTTAATAATCAAGTACATGTGAAATATCACACTGGTCGAGCTCAGCTATCTATGCTCATATTTCATTTATTTAAGCTTGAATTTCTTCTTTAACTCGTCATGCTCAAACACAATTTCAAGCATAATAATGAATTTAAAACAATTTCAAGAAAAGTGAATATTTTGTGAATTCAATATGAACCCTTTCCCACCAAGTGGGCCACTTTTTGGTGATGATATTACGAAGTGGGTGACATTCCACTTCCTTGGGTTTTTTTTGTTTTCATGTTCTCTTCCAGTTAGGAGGGTTATAATTCACAAAATGAGTCTCCAAGGAATTACAATTGAGTTATCCATTTGATATAATGAACTCATCAATTAACAATAAAGCATCAGGAATGACACTAGAAAATCAAACGAACAGAATCTTCATAAGGTCATACCTTCCATGAAGAACATGCACATCATCCTTTGAAGAATTTGGCCATATATCAAGCTCTATTACCCTCACTCCCTTCTGCAGTGCCTTTATAATTGGCACGTCGCTGCAGTCACTCGTGAGCTGGTTTCCAGTAAGGTAAGAGTTATGCCCCGTGAATATGAAAAAATGAGACAGTGGGGCTGTCATGTCTTGGTGGACCTGCAGCCGAAAATTCAATTTAATTGTGAAATGTACTCAAAATAAACATAGGGAATAACTCATATGACCTGTGTTCTCAAACTTAACCGAATATGATACAAGAAGCAAGAAACCAAAACAGGTTAAGAATTCAACTATTCATATCCACAAGAGTGGCCCCTCATCACATGTCCTAGCATGATTGTGAAAGCCATTAGACATCAGGTCAACAAAAACACGACAAATTCTTCAAATCATATCATTAATATATTACCCCTCAAGCATCAAAATAAAATCTGTTCAATCCACAAAACTATTTCGGTCTCAAGATCCAAAGCCTTGTAGTTTATGCATCAAAAATTTCAAGAAATCATCTCCACTAGGCAGATTTCATCTCAATGTTACTATAATGGGTCAAAATCGAAATACAGCCATTGTTAGTAAGCAATGGGATGGATCATTGAGCTCTTATGTTCTAAATTCCAGCAAAATACACACACGTATGTGAATACGCATACAAACAGTCGCATAATGTTACCATTTCACACACTTGCAGCAACTCCTCATCTAATAATCAAAGATTCTAACTAATTAGGCACAAAAATTCCACAAATTATATAAAAACGAACCAAAATTGAAGAAGTCAAAACAACTAAATCGGAAAATCAAATCAAATCAAATGAATACCTTGTTGTTCATCGGGGGATTGAGGTCGGCGGAGAAGAGGTAGTGGTGGAAATCCTCGAGGGTGAGCGCGTGGCGCGTGAACTTGGCAATGTGGTGGCGCTTCTGGAGGATCTGCTGCACGATGTTCTCCGCGGCGGCGGCGGTGGCGGCGTCGTCCTCCGCCTCGCCCTGGACCTCCACCATGAACCTCCGCAGCTGGTCAACCGACATCTGGGCCCCGCCGTCGGCGTACTTGAGGAACGCCGCCTTGGCGTCGGCCGGCGGCTCCGCCTCCGTCACCCTGAACTTCCGCGTGAAGCACATGCACACCCTGTAACTCCCCATACCAAAAATCAACCCTCTCTCTCCCTACAGATTGTGGTAGAAAGAGAAGAAGACTATAAAGAAGTTGAAGTTGTCTGGCGTCAATGGCATTATAGTGACACAGACAATAATGATATTGTACTATCCATTTCACACCTGTCACCATTACTTTATAATCATCGAGACTCATCACTTTCTCGTTTCTCCACTTCATTAAAATACATCTACCATAAAAGGGAGCTTTAATGGTTGTGTAACGGTATTTGTTGACAAGAAATTCAATATATGTGTAGACTTTTCTCCATGAACGAGGCATATGGAGAATGTTAGAGCTTAGAGCTCGAACGTTTATTGATGATCGTAATTCCAGTTTTTTTTAGTTGATTTATTTAGTAATTAAATACTCCTTTTGTAGGAACCATATTTTGATATACGGTTCGTGTGCCCACGATCCATTTCGGATATCTAACAAGTACATACAAAAACCATAATCCTACAAGGTAGTAAAAGAAGTATACCTGCGAAACGAGAAGTGATCGACTCCAGAGTTGATCTTCCGAATTGTTCCCACGGCAAGATTCGACGTTGGATGGCAACGATCTTCGAATCCTATCTCAACTCCAATGAACAAACACTCTCAATCTCTTTCTTTCTCAATTTCTCTCTTTCTCAAAATTATGTGTGATTGTTCATTCTTAAGAATGATATCACATATTATTCTTATCTTTTACTTTTGATTAAAAATAGCAAAAGATAAGAATAATAGCAATTATTATGTTTGTCATTTTACTTTTGATTAAAATAGCAAAAGATAAGAATAATAGCAATTATTATGTTTGCCATTTTACGTGGACAAACAATTCATTATCTCTAGATTCTTTCTCATTAATAATTGCTATTATTATTATCTTTTGCTATTTTAATCAAAAATTAAAATAGCAAAAGATAATAATAATAGCAATTATTATGTTTGCCATTTTACTTTTGATTAAAATAGCAAAAGATAATAATAATAGCAATTATTAATGAGAAAGAATCTAGAGATAATGAATTGTTTGTCCACTTGAGATTTAAGCCTTAATTTGGGCCAATCGGGGATCTACTAGCTCGAATAAAGTTTGGCCTCCCAGTGCTCGATTTTTCTTATTCAGCCCAGAATATAAATCGAGACACTAGTATTAATTTATTCCACTAGAAAATTAATACTGAATTACCTCTTTATTCTTTAGGTGAGTCGGGGCTAGTATTAGACTTAATTAATCTCCGTGTTTAAGATATCGAATATCCATTAATTAATTAATTCCTCTGACGATCAATTAATTAATTAATTAATTAGTCGTTTAATTATAAACGACATCTCGAGTGCTACCACTTAAACTTATTATCGTATCGGAACTAATTCCACCTGCAGGGTTTAATACGATAAACTTATTAAGTTCCTCAAGAGGATATTATCATCCTGTTATCAGCAGGACACGGATCCTTATTGCAATATAATCGCATATCAAATAATAATTGTTATCACCCAAAGTATCGAGTATCTTGAACTTCAACAGAGTTCTCACCCTTGATAAATCAAAGTAATAATCAATTAATTATTTACACCGATTAATTCAATTAAGGTTAAATTATTTAAGTCACCGAGATCTTGATTCTTAATTAGTCAGAATATAAGAATACATCTCACTGTGATCCTGTTCAATACACGAAGGTACTAGCATAAATAAATAGTCAAGACAAACTATTTATCCATTTATGCTACAATCTAAACCAGCAACTCGTCCATAGTTGCCTCGATTGTGAACTCAATTTATATCTCAACTTTTTTCAATTATATGATCTTCTGTGATCTACAACACACCATATAATCTATAGTATGAGATAAATTGGACTATAATAGGATTATGCAATAACAATAATTCAGATAGGAAAATAGTAGTGAATAAGGTATCAATATATACAAGCATAAAAGTGTTGCTTTAAGTATATAACCCTTCAATTCTCCCACTTATACTAAAGCAAACTTTTAGTATACAACGTGACTAATAAACTGATAATATCCTAGCTATCCACTCACTTGTAAATCTCTATTACAAATTCTCCCACTTATACTAAAGTTTAGTTTAGTATCGGGAGGTCACGAACTCCAAGGTCTTCAACATGCTTGTTGAACACCGCACCAGGAAGACTCTTCGTGAAAGGATCAGCAAGATTATCAACTCCCGCAATATGTAGTAATGCAACATCACCATGCTTGACCACTGACCGAATGTAATGATACTTGCCATCAATGTGTTTCATGGATTGATGACATCTTGAATCCTTGGTATTCATAATAGCAGCCTCATTATCACAATAAATTGTAATACATTTAGGCAAGCTAGGAATCACATCAATCTCAGCTAGAAAGTTCCTGAGCCATACAACCTCTTTAGCAGCTTCACAAGCAGCTACATACTCAGCTTCCATGGTGGATAGTGAATTGCATTTCTGCTTTACACTTCTCCACACAATGGCTCCACCTCCAAACATAAACACATAGCCAGTAGTAGACCGCATCTTGTCCTTATCACCTTGATAATCGGCGTCTACATACCCTACTGGTGTCAGATCATGAGACTGGTAAACTAGCGCATACTCCTTAGTCCGTTTAAGATACTTGAGTATGTGCTTTACAGCAGTCCAATGAGCTTGACCTGGATTCGCTTGATATCTAGCCACAATGCCAACGGCAAAACAGATATCAGGCCTGGTACACTGCATCGCATACATGAGACTTCCTACAGCCGAAGCATAAGGAACTGTCTTCATGCTCGCTATTTGCTCAGGTGTTGTGGGACACAAAGCTTTAGATAGCGGAACACCATGTCTGAAAGGTAGAAAACCTTTCTTAGCATTCTGCATGCTGAACCGTGCCAAAACAGTGTCAATGTAGGATGCTTGAGACAAACTCAACATTCTCTTAGATCGGTCACGACCAATCTTTATTCCGAGAATATATGCTGCCTCTCCCAGATCCTTCATTTCAAACTGTTGGGATAACCAATCTTTAATGCCAGACAATACATTCACATTATCACTAATGAGAAGTATGTCATCCACATAGAGTATAAGGAAAACCAAACTCCCATCGATACAGACCCTATAAACGCAGCTATCGTTGACACACTGCTCAAAACCATAAGTTTTGACCACGTCATCAAAACGTTTATTCCAAGATCGTGAAGCTTGCTTAAGTCCATAAATAGACTTCTTAAGCTTCCAAACTAGATGCTCTTCACCTTTCTTGATGAACCCTTCTGGTTGTAGCATATAGATATCTCTATCTTCTTCAAGATACCCATTCAAGAATGCGGTCTTGACATCCATTTGCAATACCTCAAGGTTCATATGGGCTGCCATGGACAAGAGAAATCGGATAGACTTAAGCATGGCTACTGGCGAAAAAGTTTCCTCAAAATCGATACCAGGTCGTTGAGTATAACCTTTCGCCATCAGTCTCGCTTTGAAGGCCGTAACCTTCCCATCCGGTCCTCTCTTGCGTTTGTATACCCATTTGCTACCAATGGCCTTTCGACCCTCAGGTAGCAAACATTTCTCGTATACATCCATGGCAGTTATGGATTCAAATTCTGAAACCATACATGCCTCCCACTCAAGAGCATCCGGATCTGCTAGTGCTTCGGAGTAAGTCCAGGGATCTTCTTCGATAAGCCCATCGTCAATTGAATCTTTAGATTTATTGACAAATGCATATCGACTGGGCAGTTTGCCCTTTGATTCCCTCTCACTTCGACGTGGCACTATTTCAGATTCGGTATCGACATTCTGTGCTTTTTCTGATGAGACCTGCGGTACTACATCTTGCACAATTGGCTGAATTGGCTGACTTGTCGTGCCAATTTCTTTGACCTCTCCGAATATAATTTTACTCTTACTTTTATGGTTATTTATGTAGTCCTCTTCCAAGAATCTTGTGTTAGTGCTAATAACGACTTTTTGATCTTTAGGACAATAAAAATAACCCCCTTTCGTTCCTCTAGGATATCCTATAAACAACTTTACTTCAGTTCTAGAGCTCAACTTATCGGCATCCTTGTTCAGCACGTGTGCTGGACTACCCCAAACCCGGATGTGGTTAAGAGAAGGCTTGCGCCCTGACCACAGCTCGGACGGGGTCTTAGCAACCGACTTAGAAGGCACTAAGTTTAGAATGTAACCAGCTGTTTCTAAGGCATATCCCCAAAACGAAATGGGTAAAGTAGCAAAACTCATCATCGATCTAACCATCTCAAGAAGAGTTCTATTTCTTCTCTCTGCCACACCATTCTGTTGGGGTGTACCCGGTGTAGTCAACTGAGATGTAATCCCAGATTCTAACAAGTATGCTCTAAACTCGTTACTGAGGTATTCGCCACCGCGGTCAGATCGCAATGACTTGATACTTTTACCTTGTCGCTTTTCTACTTCCGCCTTGAATATTTGAAACTTGTCAAAGCATTCAGACTTGTAGCGCAACAAGTAAATGTACCCGTACCTTGAGTAATCGTCAATGAAAGTGACAAAATACTCGTACCCTCCACGAGCTTGAGTGGACATAGGTCCGCACAAGTCAGAATGAACCAGTTCCAACACTTCTTTGGCCCTATACCCCTTGGCCTTGAAAGGCCGAGTCGTCATCTTTCCTTCTAGACAGGATTCGCAGACTGGGATTGGTTCTACTTGAAGAGACTCCAAGATACCATCGGAAACCAGTCTTTGGATCCTCCTTAGATTGATGTGACCCAATCGTAGGTGCCAAAGAAGAGTTTGGTTCTCTATAGAAGAAGCTTTTCTCTTCTTTTGGTTTGTAGTCAAAGTAAAAGCAGATGAAGAATAATCAAATGGACATGTAAAAGTATAAAGAGAATCAGCCGCACTTCTAAATAAAACTTGACCATCTTTAATGAATACTGCACTGTCTTCTAAAAGAACAGAATATCCATACTTTCGTAATTGAATGGTAGAAATCAAGTTTTTCCGAAAACCCGGAACATAGAGTACATCTCTTAAAACCAAAACATGTTCATCAATTAATAAATTCACATCTCCAATTGAAACAACGGGTAAGCTTGCTTCATTTCCCATGGAGAGTGCTAGCTCGCCTTTACTAAGCTCCCTTGTCCGCAGGAACCCCTGCAAGGTGTAACAAACATGGTCAGTTGCACCCGAGTCAACAACCCATTGATGGGAAGATCTTGAAACTGAATATGTTTCCGTTACTAGAGCAATAGAAATACCTTGAGCTTTCTTCATCAAGGGACAGTCGGATTTCCAATGTCCTACTTGTTGACACTTGAAGCATTTCCCTTTCCCCTTTGGCTTGCCAACGCCTCCGGTCGGGCCTAGCTTCTTCTTGCTCCCACCTTTTTCTTGGCCTTTCTTGCCATGGGGCCCTTTCTTCTTCCTACCTTTCGGTGGAAAACTGGGTCCTGTGGCAGTGGCCAAAGCCTGTGGACTCTTTCCCATGACCCCCTCGGCAGCTACCAACTCATTAAGCAGTTCATTTAGAGTGAACTTTTTCTTGCCCATTACGGCATTGAGTCGGAAGTTTTCGTAGGATTTGGGCAGAGTGTGGAGAACCGTGTCTACCTTAATGGCATCCTCGATTCCTCCACCGAGCACGTCCAGCTCATTGAAATGATTAATCATTCCAAGCACGTGCTCGCGCACAGACGAACCTTCCGTCATCTTTGAAGACATGAGTTTCCTCATGAGTTCAAAACGGACTGATCGGTCTGATTCCCCAAAGAGCTCCTCGAGGTTCCTTATAATTGCAGCCGCAGTCTCCAACGACTGATGTTGCAGCTGCAACGCAGAAGACATAGTGGTCATAATATAAGCTTTCGTCATATTATTCGCCCTATGCCACTGCTTATGGGCCTCCCTTTGCTCTTCGGAAGACCGAGTAGTAAGGTTCGCGGGAGCGGGAGTAGTAAGCACAAACTTATACTCCTCCGCGTCTAGGACAAATCCCAGATTGCGCTTCCATTCCGAAAAATTCGGACCAGTAAGCGGCTTAGCAGATAAAACATTCAAAAGCGGGGTAATAGTCATATCTGAAATATTAAACAAACAAATGCAAATAAGAAACACGTTATTGCATAAAGATTCGTAGCAATAATATTGTAACCTTTTGATAAAACAATATTATTGAAACCTCCGTTAGCCCAATCGAATTACACGCAAGCCACGTTCGTGTGGACGTTTACGCGCTCTTCGTTTGACCAGACACCCAGTCTTTGGTCTCATTCCATTTTCAACTTATCCTTATGAAAAAATGGGACCAATAAACGGACCTTGTCTAGACCACGCAATTTCAAGAAGGGACTCCGTTGGGGAGTTGTACTTGAAATAAACGCCTAAGCTATGACCACAGTTTAGTCAACTTTATGACTATCTTTTATTTTAACCCCTTCTAGAATAATCCATGAAAGACTAACCCGTGCAAGCCACGTTCGTGTGGACGTTTACACGAGAAGCTCCCACTATTCTCAAGGTTAAAATAATTAATTTTAATCATTTCTAGAATAATTCGCAGAAATTAATACATGCAAGTCACGATAGTGTGAACGTTTACATGCAAAAACTCCCACTTATTCACAAGATTAAAATATTTTTTTAATTTAGAAGTTTAACCGACAAAAGCTGCAAATTAATAACGAGTGCAAGCCACGTTCGTGTGGACGTTTACACCAATTATCAATTTACTTTGTCTTAAACCTACTGTGGAGGTCTATATCAATTTTATTTAAAAAATTGAATTATCCGCTTAGTCTTTTACTTCAAAAGGTTTACAGGTTAAATCACGTTGACACGGAAAACCTAAGCATGCATTTCTATAACACATGTAATAAAACATGCTCGCTTGAAATTCTAAAACATGCTTAGAGAAAACGTGATAACACCTAGCATGATATACTATGCGCATTTAAAACCACATAAAAAATATCATGCTATTAAAACACCTTAACGGTGATTAAATTCACGACATAAAAGAAACCCGACAAAAAAAAATTATCGTCTTATCGTGGAAACCTGGAACCTGTTCTTCCCTGCCTATTTTATTACAAATGAATAAAATAAGGGAAATTAAATTCTAATCTATTACATAATAGATTTCTTCGTCTTTTGGCAAGTCTCGTCGTCCGCGAAACACTCCAGCCATTAAGTAGCCCAAATTAAATAAAAGATCCCAAATTAATTAAATCAAAGAGGCTCAAATTAATTAAATAAAAGAGCCCAAATTATTAAGCTCAAATTAATTTAATTAAATAGGCCCAACTTAATTTAATTAAATAGGTCCAATATATTTAATTTAAGAGGCCCAAAAGAGAGCCCAATGGAATTAAATCATAGAAGTCCAAAAGATAGGCCCAATTCGTCAAACTGTCGCTGAACAGGTCAGCCAACTTCAACGCTCCGTTTGACCCCTCAAACGACCTCTAATCGTATTTTATGCAGAAATACGACTTCTTCGTCTTTGAAAGAGCTTTCCGTGGCCACCTGTTTCATCTCAATCGGACTTCTGTAGAGGAAGTTATAGCTGTTCTTCGGAGACTGCCAGAACTTGATTTCCTGCGAGAGGCACGGCGGCGCCGGCTGAATTCCGGCACCGGGCGACCAGCGGGAGCCCGGAATTTCTGTGCTTCTCCATTTTGCATTCTATCATCCTCTGTTCTTGATTTCTATTGTTCTCCAATAGATAAACCAACAAAAAAAAAAAAATACAAATGGAAATCCTAATCTAATCACGCATAGCTTGTCGTGATTTTAAGATTACAGGCCAAGATCGACAAATCAAATAAATGATCCACGATAAGACGACGAACAATATACAAAACCTGCATATTGATATAGCAAAGTTCTACCAAGATCTAATGGTTTTACTACTCATTAGTCCGATAGAGCCGAAATGTCCGGACCTTGGCTCTGATACCAATTGAAGGAACCATATTTTGATATACGGTTCGTGTGCCCACGATCCATTTCGGATATCTAACAAGTACATACAAAAACCATAATCCTACAAGGTAGTAAAAGAAGTATACCTGCGAAACGAGAAGTGATCGACTCCAGAGTTGATCTTCCGAATTGTTCCCACGGCAAGATTCGACGTTGGATGGCAACGATCTTCGAATCCTATCTCAACTCCAATGAACAAACACTCTCAATCTCTTTCTTTCTCAATTTCTCTCTTTCTCAAAATTATGTCTTATTGCTACGTGATTGTTCATTCTTAAGAATGATACTCCCTCCGTCCACGAAATGAGTACTCATATTTCCTTTTTCGTCCGTCCACGAAATGAGTACTCATTTCCCTTTTTGGCAAGTGTGCCCCACACATCTCTTTAATTAATACACTCAAAAAGTGGGACCCTTAAACTATTCACACTACACTCCATACATTTCTTAAAACCCGTGCCGTCCACAAATGGGTACTCATTTCGTGGACGGAGGGAGTATCACATATTATTCTTATCTTTTACTTTTGATTAAAAATAGCAAAAGATAATAATAATAGCAATTATTATGTTTGTCATTTTACTTTTGATTAAAATAGCAAAAGATAAGAATAATAGCAATTATTATGTTTGCCATTTTACTTTTGATTAAAATAGCAAAAGATAATAATAATAGCAATTATTATGTTTGCCATTTTACTTTTGATTAAAATAGCAAAAGATAATAATAATAGCAATTATTAATGAGAAAGAATCTAGAGATAATGAATTGTTTGTCCACTTGAGATTTAAGCCTTAATTTGGGCCAATCGGGGATCTACTAGCTCGAATAAAGTTTGGCATCCCAGTGCTCGATTTTTCTTATTCAGCCCAGAATATAAATCGAGACACTAGTATTAATTTATTCCACTAGAAAATTAATACTGAATTACCTCTTTATTCTTTAGGTGAGTCGGGGCTAGTATTAGACTTAATTAATCTCCGTGTTTAAGATATCGAATATCCATTAATTAATTAATTCCTCTGACGATCAATTAATTAATTAATTAGTCGTTTAATTATAAACGACATCTCGAGTGCTACCACTTAAACTTATTATCGTATCGGAACTAATTCCACCTGCAGGGTTTAATACGATAAACTTATTAAGTTCCTCAAGAGGATATTATCATCCTGTTATCAGCAGGACACGGATCCTTATTGCAATATAATCGCATATCAAATAATAATTGTTATCACCCAAAGTATCGAGTATCTTGAACTTCAACAGAGTTCTCACCCTTGATAAATCAAAGTAATAATCAATTAATTATTTACACCGATTAATTCAATTAAGGTTAAATTATTTAAGTCACCGAGATCTTGATTCTTAATTAGTCAGAATATAAGAATACATCTCACTGTGATCCTGTTCAATACACGAAGGTACTAGCATAAATAAATAGTCAAGACAAACTATTTATCCATTTATGCTACAATCTAAACCAGCAACTCGTCCATAGTTGCCTCGATTGTGAACTCAATTTATATCTCAACTTTTTCCAATTATATGATCTTCTGTGATCTACAACACACCATATAATCTATAGTATGAGATAAATTGGACTATAATAGGATTATGCAATAACAATAATTCAGATAGGAAAATAGTAGTGAATAAGGTATCAATATATACAAGCATAAAAGTGTTGCTTTAAGTATATAACCCTTCACCTTTCTTAAGGTTAAGGTAGACTAACGGAATAGTGGTCTATAATAATTTTTTTTTTGATCAGTAAAGTAAAATTTTTATTGAAAGAAAAGGGATCAAGGCATCAGGAATGCCAATCAAAACAATAAAACAAGTTTGAAGTCTTTGGAACACCAAGAAGTAAAAGGAATTCCTAACTCCACTATTTTGTAGGCCTCGTTCCAACTCCAAAGTCTCCCCTTAATCTGTAATACAAGTCTATCAATATCCCAAGCCTTGTCCTGAAAACGACTACCATTCCTGCTTTCCCAGAGCAACCACACTGTTCCAACCCACAAAGCTTTAAGCAGTCTTCTTTCTCTCTTCTTTTTTCCAGCCGCAATGAAAGAAATGAAGTGTTGAAAGATACCTCTCGGATTTGCCGTTTTGATGTCGAGCCATTGAAAGATCTGGTCCCACACCGCCGCTGCTTTCGGACAATGGAGGAACAGGTGTTCCGTCGTTTCCTCACTAGAAACACATGCATTGCACCATCTCTCCTCCACGCTGATCTGGATATTTCTTCTACTCAAATTATCACATGTTGCCAATCTGTTTCTAAGACATCTCCATGCCGTCACCTTGGCTTTATTTGGTCTTGGGGCCTTCCAAACCTTTGCCATCTCCAAAGGTAAAACTTGTTGCTCCAAACCTTCTACTCAAATTATTTGGTGTTGGTGTTGGGGCCTTCCAAACCTTCTACTCAAATTATTTGGTGTTGGCTTTATTTTAGTGGTCTATAATAATAATAATAATAACACGACAACATAAAAGTTCAAATTGTAAAAAGCGTCATTTTCACTAATAGATCAGGAGCAGTTTACAATGAGTTTTATAATATTGTATACGTTCTAGCAATTTATATGTGAAGAAAGAAAGAGTTTATTTTGCAATTTATTTATTTATTTTCAAGTGTCTATTTATTATACAAAGCGTCACATATCTTATCCTGAGTTTATTTTGCAATTTATTTATTTATTTTCAAGTGTATTTATTATACAAAGCGTCACATATCTTATCCTTAACCTTTTGTATTTACTCCATAATCATCAAATTTATCGGTACCCCGATATTTAATCAACATTTTAAGAAAATGCTGATGTAGCATCATGTTTGATGAGTTTCGTCAAGTAATGCGCCCACGTGAATTTCATTGTAAGATATTTTTGCTCGAAATTTTGCTTGGAAGGTATTCTGAAAATATATTTCGAATATTCTGTTTTAATACGTGTTAATTGCATTAAAAATATAATAAATTTCTGTTATAAGTTTTTTAGGGGTTCTTTTATAATACTGTAGTACAATAGAATCGCAACAAAACGTAGCTCCTCATATACTCCCTCCGTCCCACGAAGCATGACACAGTTTCCTTTTTGGTCTGTCCCACGAAGCATGACACGTTTCTAAAAATGACAAAAAATTTACCCTTTATTCACATTTTCACTTTTTCACCTACCACACTTAACACACAAAATGTCAATTTCTTAATTCTCGTGCCTAAAATAAGTGTGTCATGCTTCATGGGACGGAGGGAGTAGTAAAATATGTACTACTTCCTCCGTCTCACGAATCTTGACACGTACTCCGTATTCCTTTTTGCATCGTCCCACGAATCTTGACACGATTCTAAACACTAAATTATCTTCTCTCTCGTACTTTATTATCTTCTCTCTCTCCTACATTCTCTCTCCTACTTTATTACATTCACTCTCCTAATTTATCACTTTTATACTTTATTACCTACACACTTAAAATACTATATATAATTCCTTAATTTTCGTGCTGAAACCAAACGTATCAAGATTTATGGGACGAAGGGAGTATATTTTATATCTTATAAATTGGAGGTTAAAGTCACATAAAGGTGCTAACGTATGTGTGGAGTACAATTTTGATCTCTGTCGTCTTAAAGAAAAAAGAAAAAAAGATTTTGATCTTTATGAACAAGTACAAGAGAGCCTCCACTACTAGGATATTCGTTATGAAAGAGTCTTCTATACTATTATGGCAATATATGGCATCTTCATGGAGTTTTTTTTTTAAGAGAAGAGATAACGAGATTTGAACCCTAAATCTAATTATTTACAAATGGAGTCTATATCTCTTGGGGACATGGAGCCATTCTTGTGACATTTTAATTATGACCATTAACAAATTAAATTATTTGTGGGCTATTTATATATTTGTAATTTTGTAGGATAGTAAATTTGATGCATATCTTTATAATTTGTTTACTTTTTTATTTTATGTAATTCAAAATTAGATGAAATAGTTAATTAATAAATACTCCCTCCGTCCCACGAATCTTGACACGTTTTCCTTTTTGGGCCGTCCCACGAATCTTGACACGTTTACTTTTTTGGCAATAATTATTACCTTCTCTCTCCTACTTTATCAATTTTATACTTTATTAATTACACACTTAAAACACTAATCTACAACTCCTTAATTCTCGTGCCGAACCCAAACGTGTCAAGACTCGCGGGACGAAGGGAGTATATCTCTAATGATAAATATCAAAATCAATTATTTTGACAATAAATTAAGTATTGATATTAATATATAGTCCATTTTAGATCGATTAGATTCGAATAAGCTCGTATGACTCTAAATATTCGATAAATCAAATTCGATTCAATAAAAAATGAACGAAAGTAAAACGCGACAATATTCAGTCCTTGATTTTAACCATAAATTAAAACAAAATTTAAATAACCGATGACAAAAATATATCTTTGAGATATGAAGTTTATTTAATTCTTCCCACGAAGATAGTTTCCTCCACAAGTAAAATGAAATTATTCATATGGGATATGGCGAGATGGATGTTTAAGGATTAAATACACTATTTTACTTATAGCAAACTATATAAAATTTTAAAGATGACAAAATATTTTAGCCTATAGCAATGACAAAATATATTTGGAATTGAATCTAAGGAAACTTTCCAAATAAAAGTTGATGTGGATTAAATATTTATTCCCTTTTGGGATGGATAAATAAGATTCGTTTAAATCCAAGCTTTTAAGTTAAGGCAGGTAGAGCAAGAAGCCTATATATCCGTCGTCTTTCCCATTCCATTCCATTCTTATCGCCATTTTCATCCACTTCATTGCTCTTCATAGCTCACTCTCCCTCAACAACCCAAATGCCCAGCATCTCTTCACTCTTCTAGAATATGGGCACCGCCGCATCCATGAACGCCGACACCAGCTCCCATGGCACCGAAGACCACGCCGGCGGCCAGCTCTACGTCTCCCTCAAGATGGAGAACTACAGGCTCAAAGGGGAGCTCGTACCCCATGTTTACGGCTCCGCCCCGCTCGTCGGCTCATGGGACTCCTCCAAAGCTGTGAGACTTATTATTAGTATTATTTTTTAATCAATTGTGAATTCGCGATTGTTCGCGTTTTTGCGCTCGTGATTGCCTGAAGAAGTATTTGCAGTTATGGTTTCTGTGAGGTTGGATGAGATAGGTTCGCATTGTTGCACCTCTTTTCACTTACTGATTGACTCGTGGGTTTTTGAATATTCTCTGTTTGATTGCGGATATTTTCCTCAATTGTGATTTTGTTGAATTCCGATTAAATGGGGTTGCATTGGTGCCCCTGTCAGCTTTTACTGATTAATCGGTTGCCCTGTATTCTACAGCTGTCTATGGAGCGAGAATCGACTTTTATGTGGGAATTAAGCTTCGTTGTACCACCTAATCACGGTAATTAGCTCCTAATATGTGCAGGCAATTTAATATGTTGCATCTCCAGTTTTGTGTATCAGAACTTTAAAGTCTCATGATTCTTATATTGTAATAGAGACGCTGGATTTTAAGTTCTTGTTGAAGCCCAAGCACGGTAATGTGCCGTGTGTTGTGGAGGAGGGTCCGAATAGGCAATTGATAGGAGGTACATTGCAAGGGGACCGGAACTCTGCCATGTTTAAGTTGGTCGGCGATGAGGTTCTTGAGTATAAGGTGTTCATTAAAGCAGATAGGGTTTCACCATTCGATCTTGCTGCAAGTTGGAGGGCGTATCAGGAGAACTTCCAGCGATCAGCTGTTCGTGGGATACCAGATGTCAGTATAGCTTCTGCTACTGAAGCTGGTAATGAGGTAGGTATAGAATGTCTCGTACTAAGGAGAGTGTTCTCAAGTTGTAGTTTTGTTATGCCATATTGAGGTTCTGAAATTGTATTGTTTCTAAGTTTCTAACTGATAAGATGTTAGATAGCTGCTTGTGAAATATTTTTCTTTCCCTATATGCCTGGGTTTCCAAGAAGATAGAATTGAAGTATGAATAATTCAGATATATAAGGGATGGAATCATGGAAATGTAGTTCTAGCCCTAATGTATTGAAGCCAAACAGATGTTCGACAGTATGCAACTTTGCCTCTCTCTTTTTTTTTTTTGATGGTGGATTCAGGGATCCTCACAGAGATGGAAGCTTTGTTGAAGCATCTTATTTGTTGAAGCTTTGTTGGCTTGCTGACTCATTGAATATATGAATGCCTTTCACATAAATTATTTTATCAAGTTGTCATTAGTAGCTTAGGTTAGTTGGGTTTCTGAAAGTTCGAATTGCTTTCAAGTTCTGGCAGAAAATTCTAGTTAGCAGCTTTTCGAGTTGATAAAAACAACATCAAAGCATCCAGGCTAAATACTAATCTGAAAATTCTGTATGCAGTCAATTGTCACTGTTTCATCAATATTTTACCTGCTTTCCTTAGAAATCGTTCTTTGCTTTGGGATTTTGTGCGGAAATTAGTTCCCACCCCCCTTCTGTGACATCTATAATTTTGTGTACTTGAATTAATTTCCATAAGTGAAATATCACTTCCTTCATTGGACACTTTGTTATACAGAATGGATCCCCAGCAAGTCTGGAGCTTGATATTGAGCATTATGTTGTTCCAGCTCCATCTGCAAATTCAGGTCCAGTTTATGCAGCAAATATGACAGAAACTCCTAGATCACTCACTCGTACAGGAATACTTTCCAGGAACGACAGCTCTAGTGGTTCATCACATTCTCAAAAAGATCTCGGTGCCTCAGTTGACCGACCTGGTGTATGGTGTTAATTTGTTCCTCCTTTTTCCATTTCTGAGTTGTGTGTCATTCTAATGTGATAATGATGAGAATTTTGTCGAGTGTACTTCAGGCAACTCAACACATGATAACCAAACCTTCATAACCTCATTTAAGACAGTGCTTTTCATGCATAATAAACTCCTAGACATTGTTATCTTACTACTTGGCATAAAGGTATTGATACTTTTTTATAATGGAAGATAACTGGAACTTTTCGCATGCCATTTGTTATCAGATTATGACTTGTGTTTGTGAATGTGAATCAATTAATGAAATTGAATGTTATTCCTTTGCCAAGGCAAAAGGAAGAGACCATCCTCCTAATTTAGTCGCTGAAGTAAATGATGGAAGTTGTCTGCTCTTGACATGAAAAGAGAACTTAAATACATATCTGATGTGTTTACATACCATTTCATGGCGCTGAGGACAAACTCCTTTGACATTCACAGCTTGCTTTTCATATATTTACTTTTTCTGTACAAGGGTTCCTTCTTATGTTGATTTGTGGTGATAACTTTCTATCAGGGGATGGAAGTCATTGTCCCAGAAACAGCAAAGTTGTCTTTAGGATCTGGCATGGTCGAGTCAAAGTCCGTTGGAACTTTTTCTAACATGCAGAAACAGGAAGTGCACAGAGGACTCTTTGTGGATAGGGGGGTAGGATCTCCTAGACTAGCAAAATCAGCAAGTGCATCAACTTTTGCTGTTGATGTCAAACTTGATTCAGAACCTAAGGTTTGTGAGAAATCTATGATGCATGGTATAACATTGCTGAGAATGTATATCTTTCATTCCGAAGTACCCTCTGTGACATCACTCATTGCGCTTTTCTAGAACTCTATGCCAGCTGCTGCAGGAGCTGTTGCAGCTGGAGCTGTAGCAGATCAGATGCTTGGGCCCAAGGAGGATAGACATCTGGCAATTGTCCTGGTATGTTCCTCGTATTCTAGCTAACACTTGATAGAAGTTTCATTTTACCTCTTTGAGGCCTGGACCCTGGTAGATCTTTTTGTGAAGACTGGTTTTGTTTACAATTAACTATGGCCATTCTCCAGTTACTTTTCCCATTTAAGTAATAGAAAATCAGGATTTGACAATTGTTGGAAAAAGTTGGCAAACATTTTCTTTTCCATTTTGTTTTTGAGGTATTACCGTCTGAAAACTAAGTCCTAAGCAATTATATGTCCACATTTCTTATATTATGTGTTTTCTTTTGATGTCTATTTCCTTATATGGTACATATTCATGTAAATATGTGATGCGACTTTACATATACAATTTCAGCAATGTGCACCTTAAATAATATTTAGCACGACTTAATTCAAAATGACAAATTAGTTGCTCTGCATTTTCTCCGATTCTTCACATGGAGGCTTGGGGACCTTTCTCCAGAGAGCTCATATCTAAAATCTTAAATAAATAGGAAAACCTTTGATCAGGTTTTAAATTTTTAATGTTTTATTCTACAGATGAATATCATAGTTGTGATATCTGATAGAAAAATCCTTTCAACAATGCCCAAGATACAAGGAATGTCATCTTGTATTCCATTTTTGGATTTTATGATTGGATATCCAACTTTCATGTTTCAAATTGAGCTTTCTTACAGGTTGGGTTGCCTGCTAGGGGGAAAACTTTCACAGCAGCAAAACTTACTCGATATCTTCGTTGGTTAGGTCATGATACCAAACACTTCAATGTTGGGAAGGTCATTGATTTTATAATTTCATTTCTCTTTTGTTATTTTCCTGCTAGTATGTCGAGAGTAAGTGGTATTATTGTGTATTCTTTTTGCAGTATCGAAGGCTCAAGCATGGAGTTAACCAGGTACTTTCAGTTGGCCACATCTCTTCTTCCTCTTCTTTGTTTGCTTGTCTCACGAAGCAATTCTTATTTTCTGTATTTTCTGTTTAATAACGCATGAATCAAATTATTTATAACACTATCTTAGCAGTCCAAATCTCCTCTCCTCAAGGATTGGATTTGTGATTGAATAAAGAATGTGCTTGCTTTATCCTGTTTTTTCGTTTTTTGGATTTTTTAGCTATTATAATGATTGTTATTACTAAAGAGTTTCAGCCCATCTTTTCTGTATTTCTGAATCAATACAGACGTAGTTGTTATATGCAACAAATGTGTTCAGTACAACAATACCTTGTTGCTTCACGGTATTTTCATGTGCATTTCTTTGGAAACAAAAAAGAGAATACTGAGCTGACTGAAAAAGTTTATCACCTTTGAGCCTAATTTTATTTTTTAATAATAGCTCCAGAGGTGTCAATTCCATTTCTCCTGGAATTGATATGGATCTCCCTGTATTACAAATTTCTTTGATGCATGCAGACAGCTGATTTTTTCAGAGGCGACAATCCAGAAGGCATAGAAGCACGCAATGAGGTATTCGTAATTGGAAATTTTCTTTTAAATCTAATTTTTCAATGAATGAGTTAAACAATAAGAAGGTGCATAGTTTTTTATAAAAGTTTTATTATTAATGTTTTTGTTATATAAAAACTTATAATCTGCATTGACCTTTTTTCGTGGGCATAGTTTTAATTCATGACGTGCTACTAGGTAGCAGCGCTTGCAATGGAGGATATGATATCTTGGATGCAAGAGGGTGGCCAGGTAGGTATATTTCATTTTATCAGCATGCACATTTATTGGAACCTTTGGTAATGTATTTTTTAATTATGCTTAGGTTGGGATATTTGATGCTACAAACAGTACCAGGAAAAGACGGAACATGCTTATGAAAATGGCTGAGGGCGAATGCAAGGTGGAGTACAGAACTTTGGTTGCTTTATCAATTGGATAAGTTTTATTTTAAGTCATTTTCAATTGTTTCAGTTGTATGTATTAAGTGTCAGTGACCGTTAATGTGTTAGCATGCGTGAAAAATGGTTTCTTAATGAATTTTCTTTTAGCGTGAATTAAAAGCATGGAGAAGCTGAATAACTTCAAAATGAGAATTGTGCCTACCCATTGAGAATGTCTGTCACTTTATCAATAACACTGCAGTTCAAATTAATACTTTTGGTTTCTATTATGTACTCAAATTTTGTTGTCAATTAACATAATCTTTGCTTATTATGAGTATGTTGTAGTAAAGTACTCTATGCTGTATTTACTTAGATGTGTATTTCTGGAGTATCAGAGCCATCATAATCTAGTGTGATATAGGTGTTTCTTTTCTACTAGATGTCTGATTATGATGTTTTTTACTCACAGATTATCTTTCTAGAGACATTATGCAATGATAGGAATATAATTGAAAGGAATATACGTCTCAAAGTTCAACAGAGCCCGGACTATGCTGAAGAGTATGTAGACGGTTTCCTTGTTATTTGTGCACCACACATTATCACATAGTGATTCGTGGTATATTTCAGGCCAGATTTTGAAGCAGGGTATCATGACTTCAAGGTCCGACTGGAAAATTACGAAAAGGTAGATGTTATGATTTTGAAGCAGGGTGTCATGACTTTTTTGTGATGTATATTCTGTGGAGAAAAATAATGGTTTATGAGTAGTTTTCCTTTTTGTTCAGGTCTATGAGCCAGTTGAAGAAGGGTCTTATATAAAAATGATTGATATGGTCTCTGGAAATGGTGGACAAATACAAGTAAATCCTCTCTACTTTTTTGCTTATTTTATCTATTCATTGTACTAGATATCTACTTATTTGAGCAAGACTACCTTTCTTCTAAAAAGTTCATAATGCTATGCTAGTGTGTGAGGATGCTTCTACGGGATCTAATTTCCTTGAGACTAGAGGAAAGAACCATATTATGTATTGGGAAAAAGTCATAGTTAGGTCTATACATTTTGATAATGCTACAATGGATTGAATCTAGTGGATGAAAAATTATAATCAGCTTTCAATCACCTTATCATACTGCCACTGTCTGATGGTATGAGTTAGAACCACGATCTTGGATCTTTTTGACGAAAAACTTGGGAGCATCTAAAATCATTATAGAACTTTCAAAGCTGTCATGTTGGAATGCAACGGTCTATGAAGGTATTGTGAAAAGCAATATATAGAGATACCGTCATACCGGGGTGCTTCTTTTGCTTAAATTAGTACACTTTAAACATCATTGCCTTTTTTATGAGTCTCTTTCACATCATCGTATAAATGTTATGGCATTTTACGGAAGGGCAAATGGTCTCTTACCTTTTCTTCATCATTTTACTTCAAACTGAGATATTATGTGATCATCTACTCCCTCCGTCCACGAAAATTGTAGTGTGGTTTGGAGGACACAAGTTTTAATAAATGGTTGGGAGATGTGTATAAAGTGTAGAAGGGGACCCACCAAAATTAAGTGGAGAAAGGAACCCACCAAAATTGATGTGTTAAATGGTTGGATATTTTGTAAATAGTGAGTGTGAGTGTAGTTTAAAATATAAAGGGTAGTTTCAAAAAAAGGAAATACTACAATTTTCGTGGACGGACCAAAGTAGTAATAAGACTACAATTTTCGTGGACGGAGGGAGTAATAAATATCTGTGTTTTGTTGAAACAGGTGAACAACATTAGTGGCTACCTTCCAGGGCGAATAGTATTCTTCCTGGTACGTTGTAAAACATCTTTTATAGGGACTGGCTTGTGTTTTCTGTTACGAGTTATGACATAATGAAGATACGTGCTTTGCCTCCAAAAATGTGCTGATTAATTCTTTTTCTAAATGTTGCATAGATTTGGGTACATGCACTGGGAGGTGTGATTTATTTATCACTAAAATTGACAATGTGCATGACCTAATATGAGATGTGGCTGATGGTGTTGCATATCATTTGCAGGTGAATACACATCTAACTCCCCGTCCAATTTTGCTTACCAGGCATGGAGAGAGCCGAGACAATGTCAGAGGTCGAATTGGTGGTGACAGTGCCATAAGGTTCTCTGATTTGTGGAATGTGAATACACTTCTACTTTGCTTTCGCTCCTTCCAAATTCTCTTTAAACTTGATTTGTTCTTTGGGACAAAATTATGTTAGTTTCCTTTGCTTGCATTTTAAACCCTTCATATTTATACTTTCTTTTGATAGTAACTACTATTTCCAAGGAAAGTGCTATATTTTTGAAAAATTAATACCATTCTCACTAGCAAAAAGTTCTTCTTACAATTATAGGCCTTATTTGCATCTAGCTTTGTTAGATATAGAGGTTGTTTGGCTAAGCTTATTTTAAGCAGCTTATAAGATGTTTGATAGAGAAAATTAACGAGAGATGATAAAGGAAGGGTACATATTGGAAATAACAAACTATAGGAGAGAGGGAATGCAGCCTAAACCTGCAACCATGTTTTATTAAGAGAAGTTAGTTTCATTGAAAAATTACAAGTTAACATTTCTTCAAGTTCTCAGGTTTGCACTAGCGTAAATCTGAAGTACTTTCCGTTCATCGGAAACGGGCAATGTCTTTCTACCTTGTTTCAGTTATCAGCATAAGGGTAACCTGGATGCTAATTTTCCTTGTGCAGTGATTCTGGTGAGCTTTATGCTAAGAAACTGGCAAATTTTGTTGAGAGGCGCCTGAAAAATGAAAAGGCTGCTTCCGTAAGATTCTCCAATTTCATAAATTTTGGGATATTGAGTTCCAGTCTCTATGCCTTATTTGAACTCAGGCTGATTTCTGGAATATAACGAGGAAGTTATCATTATAATTTCTGTTTCTACCGTGACCAGATATGGACTAGCACGTTACAGAGAACAATTTTGACAGCAACTCCAATTGGAGGATTTCCCAAGGTTATAAAAATTCCCTTCTACACTGCACTTGATAAAAATTTATAGTTGTCTGTTGTCTGTTGTCTGTTGCTTGGATTTGACATCTAATATTACTCATTCTATTGTGTTATCTTGTAGATACAATGGCGTGCACTTGATGAAATTAATGCTGGTGTATGTGATGGGATGTCATATGAAGAAATTAAGAAAAATATGCCAGAAGAATATGAGTGCGTTTCACTTCTTATGCGTTACTTCCATCATTATATTTTATTTTGGCCTGAAAGCAGTACAATTGAAGATATATCATATATGTATAAGGAGATCTATCCATTTGATGATGTTACATGAAACTTTCCATTTTCACACCTTCTCCTTTTGAAATATAACTCTAAGTATTGAGGCCTCAACCAGCTTGTGTTATCCTGCGAGCTTCGTGGAGTTCAGACCGAGAAGAGGGATAAGAGTATTTCGAAATTTTACTGAACAATGAATTTGCATTAGGACATTTTCTTATCAAGACTTGAATTCCACGAAGCATATTCCTAGAGAAACCAGTTAGGTGACATGTATGAACTGTCTTGTTCCCTGTCTTTTGCTATAACAGGTACTTTGTACCATTAAGAATCTGTTAACCCAACTAAATTATTAAACTTTTTTAGGAAGATGTTATTTCCTGTCATTTGTTTATTGCAACTTCTCCCTTCCTTTCTTCTCATTGTCATTAGTTAACTTCTTCTGAAATAAATTTCATCCTACAAACTACAGATCGCGTAAAAAGGACAAATTGAGGTACAGATATCCACGTGGAGAATCTTATCTTGATGTTATACAAAGGTCCGTCTTCTGCAGTTCAAATGTGCCTTTTGCTTTGGGTCAAGTTCAAACTTCATGATGCATAGTGTGTTGCATTTGTTTCTTCTCTTTCCAGGCTGGAGCCTGTGATTATTGAGCTCGAACGGCAAAGAGCTCCAGTTGTGGTCATATCTCACCAGGTTATACATCTATCATATAATTTAGTTTTCTCCATGAAACGCAGAATATTCTTTGAGATGCAAAATGACTTCTTCGAAATTTTCAGGCAGTTTTGAGGGCTTTGTATGCTTATTTTGCTGATAGGCCATTGAAAGAGATTCCCCACATCGAGGTAATACATTCACGGTTATGCACATTTCCACCATCATACAAATTTGAAATATATTCTGTATATTTGATTAATTTGAGATAACATTTATATCATAGGAAGAGGCTGCCAAACTATATAAAAACAGAAGCTTCTTCCATTTTTATTTTGTTGTTCTATTATGGAGGCTGAGCTGCATCACTTGTGAAAATTAAACATTCTCTTTCACAATATGCAGATGCCACTTCACACAATAATAGAAATACAGATGGGAGTTACCGGTGTCCAGGAGAAACGATACAAGCTCATGTGAGAGCTCACGAAACTTGACATGATTGCATAGTAAGCTTCCATTCCTTAATTACTAGTGTCACTCAGCTGTAAAAAACCGATACAAGGGAGAAAAATAATGTTAGGTCAGGTGAAAATTATTCATCACGAACAGAATTTTATGGCTACTGGTACCTCACCTCAATGTCCGAATTTCGTTCTCGATCCGAAGGGGTCAAAAATAATGACCAATCACCTGCTGTTTTTCGTCTCCGTCTCCTATTTGTTTGTGCACTGTGTGTAAGAGTCCGGTGGTGTTGTAGGAGTGGTGATTTGAGGTCTGCTCCTCATACATCTATCATCTGCGCAGCTCAAATGGTAATGGGACATTAGTATATAACTAAAATTTGAATTTTCTGGATTTGGTTTTTGTTCTTGGCTGGTTGTGATGGAACTTAGAGGAAATTAAGGAGAGATGAAATTAGAATGATATATGATGAAAATCAAAAAAATTATAGTTAAGTTATTTTTGTAAAATGCGTGTTATTTATAAGATAATGATAAAATAAGGTGGGCAGATGAACTTAATTTTTGGGAGCTATAAGGTCTTGGTGCTTATTTTTACAGTTTATAAGCTATTTGGAAACTTATTTTGTCAAACACTTTAAAGGAGCTTATAAGTTTTTAAACAATTTATAAATTGTTTTAAAGAGTTTATAAGCTCAGCCAAACACCTTGCGTCTGCATCTATTTTAGTGGTCTCAAATGTCTTGCTCGATGCACATTCATTGGCAGACTTGTATTAAGTCTAATCTAGCTTATATCTATATTATCAAGCTTTATGCGTCTAAACCTTTTGGGGCACATAATATGACAAAATTAAATTACTTGACTTCAAAATTTTACGGTTTTTACCCCATCTTTTCTAATAATAATAATTGTTTGTTTCCCTTCACGACAATTATAAATTTATAGAGGTGAATTGCTGTAGAAAGCGGAAAAAATACACACAATATAAATTTGTGTGTATTTATATAGAGTTTACGTACTTTTTTAACGTGAACCGAAGAGAATCCCAAGATAGCAGCACAACAACCCATTTCTGCCGTCGCCTTCACGAAAATCTTCTTCCCAATTTCCACAAAGAATTTCATATTTCCCCTCCTATATTTTCGACACACATACGTCTCTTCTCTTGTCGTCTTTATTTATGATAATCATTGAATACACGTAATTGCTCATATTGCCTTCCTAGTCCTATTTGGACGACTGCTTTACATTCACTTCACGTAATATTCGAACACTCGATTTGCAATTCCTCACCAATATATTGATGAATCTATCGCTCCAAATCATCATCTCACGCGGCGGCAACATGGCCGGAATCATGTCCGTGGCGATCCTGTCGTTGTTGGTGGTGTTCTTCTTCGTGGCCATGCTTCATTGCTATGCTAGATGGTGCATGGCGCCGCCGGCCGCCGTGGTGGGGTCCCACCGTTTACTCATCCTACGGCACCTGTTGAATATGGAGGGTGTCGTGGAGTGGGCCCCAGAGGCGCAGGGGCTCGACCCTCACGTTTTATCTTCTATTCCCGTATTTATTTGTGAGGGCGAATATTGTAGCGGGTTGGAATGTGTGATTTGTTTGAGCTCGTTCGAGAATGGGGAGGAGGGCAAGAGGCTTCCGTTGTGCGGCCACGCATTCCACGTCGGATGCATCAACATGTGGCTCCACTCCCACGCCACATGTCCCGTCTGTCGGGCTCCCGCCCTCCTCGTCGTCGAAGATGAGTCGAATGTTGAAGCGGTTAGTCTCGATGTAACGAGAGTGAGTGACGAGTTGGAAATTGTGGTTCAGGTTCCGGGTTCGGAGGGCGGGTCCGGGTCCAATGCTACACATAAAGCTGCTTTCGTCGTCTAATCACGTCTACTGATTTCACATTTCAACAAATTCCCATCGTCTAAAAAAATATCTCAATCTTCTTTTGGATTCGTTCACAGAAAAAATATCACTTTTAACATATAATAATAGGGTTCACACAATTTTATTTACATTTAAAGTGAGATTCTTATTCTAATAACAATTTCATTCACATTTTATTAAAATATCGTTCACAATATGACAATTTTTTGTGAATGAATGAAGTACAAATTTTGTTTTTTGTTCAATGTATATAATGGTTTTTTCGAATGAAAACTTCTTGACTTTCAATCTTCTAACGTAATCATCGTCGGTCCCATTTTGGTATGAACTACAAATTTTATGTATAACAATTATAACTGTCAATTTCGATTCAAGACTATTTTATTAAATGATTTTTATTTTGCATGATTGATAAGATATATGATAGAGTATTTTTTATCTTTAAGAATTTCAATTCCACCTTTTCAATGGAATAAAAGTAAAACAAAATTAGCTCAAATGATTAAAATAATCAAAAACTTTGGAATATTTCAAAGTTTCAATCCATTTAAATAACGGAGGAATTAATCTTACTATTTTAAAGTTAATTCTCTAAAATAGACGTCCCCTTAAGATGTTAATCAGATTGATTTTTCAGATCAGGCATCCGATATGCCAAGTTGGTCTGTGGGCCTGAATCTGGTCCAAAAAATCAAATTAATTTTATGGGCCGGATCAAGTTATTAAAATTTAGACCTATTTTCAATCAGATCTTGTAATAGTAATAATATTGTTTCAGTTTATGGTATATCAACCTGTTATGCAGCAACATACTTACTCGTTATATATCTTTGAGGAATACTAGCCAAATGTGTGCCATACGTAAAAGACTCTAATAATATCAAATATATTTGGTCATGTATTTATTATATTTTATTTTTTTAGATTTTTTTTAATAATACAATACTATTAAGATGCTTATTAAAATATTCATTCATAAATCCAAATAAATTACTAAGTTTATGTATATACATTAATATATTATATGAGATTACACGTATTCAAAAGTAATAAATGGTCCAAACCAATTTCATAAAACATAAAGTTCTGTGACAGAATAATATGCCAAATACTCCAATATTTGAATATTCAATCCAACAGAAGTTCAAACATGAATGAGCCCATTTTCATGAAATAAATATATAAGGGAGAGAAAGTTAAGAAGAGAGTCTCAGTTAGAGCTAATTAATCAGAACCGATCACCTACCCACCGTGGGCAAGTATAACGTGCCCATCACTAACGTGGCAATTTTAATTAGGAAAGAGAATTATTAAATCTTACTCTAATTAAAATTATCTTACTATAATTGCAATTGCCACATCATGGTGGGCACGTTATGCATGTCCACAGTGGGTAGGTGATTGGTTTTCGCTAATTAATATCCTCTCGACTCTGGCCCATTTATACTATTGTATTTCTTCTTCTCCTTTTTTCAGCAATTGACATAAAAAAATTCATATACACCTTTTTTCAATAATTGACATTGCATTTTTTCATATACAACTAGGCAAATAATATTGCTATATACACACCCAAATGAAATTGTACATATATATGATATCAGAATTTTCAATAGTTTAAGCGTTGTTCCATGAGTTTTTTTGTCCTTGCCTTCCATGATATACTTGATACTCGATTTTCCCTTCACCCTAATACCTAATAGCTAATACCCTAATTTTTCAGGTATCGAATACCCTATACTCGATCGGGTTCGAATCGGTATCGGTACTACCCGATACGCTACCCCTATCTTCCCACCCCCACTTCCATCTTTGCCTTTTACTAGAATGTTTTTTATTTAATAAAATCCAAAAGTTTTTATTAGGTAAATGAATCTCAAATTGAAAGAATCTAATCAAATGTGAAAATTCAATTCAATGATTAATATAGGAGCTAGTATATATTTGCGCCAACGAATAATCCACCGTCCAATCGGTTATGAATTTATGAGATATGATGGATAAAGTACATAGTCTTGTAGTAATAACTTCTCGACTTTTTAATGGTACTTTTCTTACTTGCAATTAATATAATTACGTTAAATGACAAAAAAGTTTGAGCAGAAAATTTGTTTATTGAGAACATCATCTATCAAAGTCGAGAAATCAAATTATAAAGTCGAAAATTATTCGTCGGGTCATTTTAAAAAAATTATTTCCGTACATGGTTAAATTTGTAATAAATGTTAAGTAGTGATACACAAACAATGTCAAATAGAACCAAGACAAATGATTTTGGCCATCCGAAAAAAAAAAGTCCAGAAAAAAACCCTGGTGATGGAACCAAATAAAATAAAAAATTAGAGGAAAAAGATAATTATATATTAATGTCGGAATGAATAATATCGAGAAGTCATAACGAAAAATCATTTTTTCAAATCATTACATGCTGAATATTAATACAGTAATACCAAATCTAGCCAGCTCATGTGCAATCGTACTAGTCTCGCACCGCATATTACAGAAATCGATCGCAATGTACTTCCTAACATGTTCAAAGACCTCACGTGACAAACTTCAATTAATATATTGTTGGATGCCTCAAAAATTTATGACTTGGCTGCCAACTGATTTTCCGAATACGGAAATTGGTAGCGGATTAAAATTGCCACTAACAAATTTCTAAGGCAATAATGCATTAATTGATGTTCGAACTATAACCGCAATTTAATCAATTTTGGGGAGTCAATGAATGTATTTTTCCAAAATATATTAGAATTAAATTCCTTTTCAACAGCTCTTAAATGAATTATAAAAAACTTTCGATCAATTTGGGGATACTTCAACCTACCCAAACCTTCCTGCATTTGTCATTGCACCTAACTACTATAAGTTTCACGAGTGCTCCTCTATTAATTACTAAGGCCTAAGCTTGCGAAGCTTCAATTACGTAGAAGCAATATAATCATGAATATAGTTTAATTATACTACTATATGTCTATATGATATTCTTCATGTTAAAACTATATACATAAACATAAGTTACTTTTGAATGTCACTGACCATGAGCCACATGCATCATGCACGTCACTATTATGAAGAAAATGAAATAAAATTGTAAGTTACAATCCTAGATAATTGTTACATTGCAACAACCTCTATAAATTAATGCTCAATATTTTATACTATATTAAAAAGTCGAGATTTCAATTTAAAATTAATTTCCTATTGATTTTAAAATTGAGCGGTTATTTTGTAGTTATAATATGAAGGTTTATTTGTAAATTATATATTTTTTTATTTGTCTTTATCTTCTTATTTGTTTTATTTTATTTCTTTCTAAAATTATGAAATTTGACTAATTATAATATACTATATTTAATATGCATATCAAATTAAAGATCACGATTTAGGTGTAGGGTTTTTTTTAATTTGCTCTGAAAATCTGAATTATTGAACTCTCTCAAAAAAAAGAAATATCTTTTCTTCTCATGTTATAGTGCAGAAACTGATTTAGGTGTGTAGGATTTTTTTTTGCTCTGAAAATCTGAAGTTGAGAGTTGTAATGAGAGAATGAATAGCTTGTTGCTCTTTTATAAACCCTGTGTATGTCTAAAATTTGGTTTTTTTCAGTGCATGTCTAAAATTCCTTTAATTATCTGTCTAAAATTTGGTTTTTTTCAGTGCATGTGTATGTGAATAACAGCAAAAGTGGCGCCATAATTTTGTTTCAGTTTCAATTGATTTAATTATCTGCTTTAAGTGTATGTGAATAAAAAAAAATAAAAAATTGTTAATTTTAATTATATTTTTTATTTTCAATAATTAATTAATTCAAAAATAAAATTAAAATGTAAAGTGGAGGAAAATTTAAGAACAATAAATAATTAAACACAACACTAAACATGTGGAACACACACACCTTTATCTTAATTTTGTCTCCTTAATCTCCGACCGTACCTCCGAAAAGGCACGTGTCATGATTAATGGCACATGCCACAAGGAGTATATATTTAAAGATTACAATTAAAAAAAAATCTCTCTCCAATATTTTCTCATCTTTTTTTGAATAATTTTTTAATTTTTTTTTGCCGTTTCATAATATCGATTTTAATTATTGAGAATTCTTTTTTATTTTTTATTTTTTTCAATATTTAGTTCAAATATATTTAGTTAAAAAATAATTTTTTATTATATTTATAAATATAATAATTGAGTTGGTATTAATTTTATATAAATATAAAAATATTTCTCATATATTTTGCAAATTTATTTTTAAGGGTAAATTGAAAATACCTCAAAAAATGAGTAATGAAAGCGACAAATATCTATTTCATCGGTGCGACATGAGTAGTAATAAAACCTTGGTAAATGTAGGCCACGCAAATTTTGGCATGCACTTTCAATAAAATTTAAGTTTACACAAATTTTGGCATGCACTTTCAATAAATTTTGGCATGCACCTTTAAATATCTATTAAAACTGTTTAATTATAATTTTTTTTTTTTTGCATACTCACCTATTTTTTATCGTGATGATATAACATAAAGAGTAAAATTTTGGAATAGCCAAAATGGATCATAAAACACAAATTATGGTCACTCATTGAAAAAACATAAATTTTGGCCATTTTTATAGCTTTGGGACGTTTTTGCCCTTAATTGGGCGGACTGGGTAGGGTCAGGAGCGCGGGTCGCGTGACGGGTAGGATCAGGCACGCGGGTCGGGTTAGGCACTTATGGCACTAATAGTGCCATAAGTGCCAACGATTTTTTTTTTTTACTCCCCCTGCCCTGTCTACCCCCTCAGACCCCGACCCCACCCACCCCCAAGCCAAAAACAAAAAAAAAATTACTCTCCCTAGATAAAAATAAATCAAATTTTACTTTTGTTATTTTATTTTATGGCACTAATAGTGCCATAAGTGCCAACGAAAATCCAAAATAAAATAAAGTAAAATGGTCTTTTTAGCACTTATGGCACTATTAGTGCCATAAGTGCCAAACATGCAGAACAAATATAGAAACAACAGCATCATCTAAACCCTAAATAGGACATTTAAACCCTAAATGGATAATCTAAACCCTAAATGGAATATCTAAACCCTAGGGGAAGTGTTTAAAAAGTTCCTTTTGGCTTGGGAGTGGGTGGGGTCGGGGGTCTGGGGGGTAGACAGGGCAGGGGGAGTAAAAAAATTTTTTCGTTGGCACTTATGGCACTAATAGTGCCATAAGTGCCTAACCCGACCCGCGTGCCTGATCCTACCCGGCACGCGACCCGCGCTTCTGACCCTACCCAGTCCGCCCAATTAGGGGTATATTAGGCATATTGCCTAATTAATGGCCATAATTTGTGTTTTTTCAATTAGTGGCCAAATATTGTGTTTGCATGTTCAATGTGGCCATTTGACACCATTGTTTCTATTGTATAATTGGAAGAAAACAATGTCATTTCAGGTCTAAAGTTTAAGGACAAGTGAGTGAATATGAAAAATGAGAAAAAATTACAAAATAAAAATTTATTAAAAATTCAATACTAATTTATATGAAATTAACCTTTTTATAAAATAAAGAACATTAAGCTATAATGTTCGTGGTGATTTCAAAGCTATGATTGATCTATCTGCTAAAGATATGATGAATGTTCGTGGTGATTTCAGAACTATGATTGATCTATCTGCTAAAGATACGATGTGATTCCTTAGCTATTTATATTCATAGCGATTAGCGATAAATATATATGTAGGGAATTTTAGAAAATGAATTATTAGAAGATTGGTTATAACTGGAATAAAATCAGCCATAGGTTTCACATTTTGCCTTTTAAAATATATATTTAGTTTTGGTTTAGTCAGTTTAATATTGCCTAGCCAAAAATGTACATACATATGTTACGTACAAATTGCAATAAACATTACGGTTGCTGTGTAACATTTAATAGAATTATATGCTATATTTGTACTATACTAAACCTAATTTCACGGTTAGTTAAGAGCATCCGCATCGGGGCTCGCAGAACGGGCCCGAGCCCCCTACCACGGTCGAGCCCGGCTGGTTCGAGAAGCCCATATAAATACTTTTTGGACGCGCGAGGAGAGAGGGAGGGGGCCTATTCCTCTTCACAGTCCAATCAAATTTTGGATCCAATTAAAAAAAAATCATCAAAATTCTAAGCAACGAAGACAGATGGAGCTCGCTGTGAGATGGGGCTTGTTGCTGTTGAGCCAATGGCTTGGACGGATGGGGCTCACAAAAGCTTGGCTCGCAGTTATGGATGTTCTAACATTTGAGGAAAATATGAGCCATGTTTTTATTATTTATTTGTTTTGAATGTGATATACATGTGATATACATGATAGCTATAGTATTTGTTTGGCCATTTTCCGCAGCCTTCACCTTTGGCTTTTCATATGTATGGAAACTCATGACTAGTCATATTATCATACCTTATCTCATGCCGCGTATCAAATTACGACATATACTAAAAGATATCCAGTCAAATATATCATTCACATACCGCGTATCAAACGAGTCCTAAAGATATTCGAATCATGAAAATATAAGAAAATCAAAATCCAAAGTTTATATATTACTATATAACTAAGTTTGCACACGTATAATACCCATAAACAAATTTATATAATTACATTTATACGATGGCGTTCCCCAAAATTAACATCATTTTCGTCTTGTTAAAAAAACATTTTCCATTCTTTTGAAAATGACAACTGCACGAGTTTTATTTGCGTCCATATATATATTGATAGTACAACGTTTGACAAAAATATAATGGATAAACCACCTAAAAAATATATATCAAATTAATAAGTAAAGTTAATTTTTTTTCATGTGGACTTAATTTTTTTTCCACTTAGTATCAAAATTAGTAGTATAACTTAAGTCTCGAATTTTAGTGTTTTTTTTAAAGGTCCTCGTTTTTTTTTTTTTTTTTTTCTAAATCCAAAAATTTAAAAATTGTAAACTATACTCACATTGATGCTTAGGTGAAAAAATATATATATATATATGTCAAGTCTGCATTGTCATTTGATGAGGTGACTCATTATTCTGCAAATAGATTAACGATTGCAAGATATTTTCATAATATCATAAAAAATTGAAGGTTAAAAAAAAAGTAAGCGGAGGTTGGAAACTTTTTTGAAGTATCACGAAAGTTAGGAACACAAACTACTTATCCCATACTATGAAGGCCAAGGAGAAGAGGAAAAAAGGTGGAGTATTTAATTTAATTTGGCAATGCACTGTGTGGAAGATCTGAAATGCATATTAAAATATTATTTTATGAATCAATTTGATTATTTTTTAAATATATTCAAAACAGAAAAATAAAAAGAGAGAGAAAGAGATTTTTGTAAAAAAAAGGTTATCGTTAAAACTTTCATTTTATATTATATAGAGATAGGATTAAAATTTTTGGGTGTTTATAAAGTTCAGAATTAATTGAGGACTATAAAATGAATTTAATTTGTTGCTTTTCTCAATTTTACCCTGATTTTGAGCCAGAACAACTAGTTTTAGACATATTTTTATTCAAGCCAATTGGGCTAAACCTTTTTTAAGTTAAAATTTTCCGGCCTTAATCCTCCTATTTTTTCCTGTTTATTACAAATTGAATTGGCATCCTTAGATTATGGTATGATTTTATATTTATATCAATAAACATACAGAACATATGTAGAGGCAAGTATGATTTTAAATTTATTGTTTAAAGGAAACAATGTCCTCCATCTGTGCCAATTATATAAGTTGATTAATTTTTTACAAGGATTAAACAAGTTATTAATATATATATATATATATATATATATATATATATATATATATATATATATATATATATATGGGTGGGCTACCGTGAGAGCACATCTCAAAATAAGAAATAAGAGCAATTTTTAATGTATGAATTTTATATAGAACACATATGAATTCGCTGTATAAAGATATGAATTGTGAAAAATAAATTTTTACGGATTCGAACTCATGACCATAAATCCATCCCACAGGATTATGAATCAACTGTAGATCTTGATGATCTAAGGGCTGAAAATGATTCTTATTTTATATCTTAAGAAATGCTCTTATTTTAGCTCATCCCTATATATATATATATATATGTAACTTTCTGATATACTCATATTTATTTTGACAATTCATTAATGCTCAATTTAATCAAAAAATTAAATAGAAATATGTTAATAAATGAGTTAAATTCATATCACCTTTTATAAAAATTCGTCTATATCATTGGGACATCTGAAACAAATAAATAAACAAACAAACAAACATATATAATTGGGAGAGATGGTACCGTGTATTGAATTTTGAACAAATATTAGTTCATTTCACGGAAAGTGATCAAATAAAAAATTTCGCAAATTATTGGTTACACTCGGTCGCAAATATAACTATGCGATCGGTTTGAAAAATTACAATTCTTCACAATAATGTTTACTTTTATTCATAAGAACTTTTACTTTTAGTTATTTTCACTCATTAATACTTATATTCTTAACTATTTGGTCAAGTAATCATTGTCGTAACAAAAATATAATTATTGTTACAATGAGATATAGTATTTATAAAATACTTATATTTATTCACGATAAGTGTTACTTTTATTCATGAGAATCTGTATTATTACATAAGTATATATTTGTGCGAATAAATGTATATTTTATGCTATTAAAAGTAATCGATCGCATACTATGCGACCAGGTACATGAAACACCAACCCAAAAAATTTGGATACTCTATCATCTTTCTTTCATATGATTAAGATACAAACCTAATTGTAGCGTACCTGGACATTATTTTGAATAAATGCAAGCTGTATTTTTCGAGCGTGAGCGAATATAAGCTCTCACTTTTCAGTTTTCACATCCGAAAAAGTTTCCTACAAAATTGAATATAATAAATCTACGCACACGTTATGCTGCCCATAAATTAATTAAATTTTTAAAAAAATATTAAATAAAAGATATTTAGTTATTTTACCGTAATATACATTATAGTTATTTTCAAACTTTTTGATAATTTTTTATATTTATTTAATCTTTTGATAATTTTTTATTTTTATTCTGTATTCGTCTACGCATGCTCATAAATTCCTTGTGAAACTGAGCCTATCACAAGTCACAGTCAAACTAGAAAGCTAAATTAAACTACTATACGTAGACTTTCGAATTTATACGCATTTATTTCATTTTAAAAAGAGTGATGCTAAACGATGACATTAACAACTCACAAATTATTTAAATAAAAAAAATTAATTTATTTAAATTATTTTTAAAAATTAGATTTAGTTATTTTTTTCAATTTATTTAACTTATTTTTAAATAAAAAATTACAAAATAAAAATAGAAAAATAAGTACAATGTAGAGAATATAATAAAATAACTAAATCTTATTTCATTTAAAAAAATTAAATAAATAAATAAAAATTCCTATAAACTAATTTGTGGGTGACCAGAATGTGGCTACATAGATTTATTGTTTAAAAAATGAGTTCCACCCTATACTCTAGATATTCAAATACTTACATTTTTAAAACGAGTTCCACCCTATACTCTAGATATTCAAGTTGTTTGCTTCGATTAATTCATGATTAATGTGCAGTAACTAATTACTACTATTTTAGGTACTGTATTAATTAGTTAAATAAACGTGTTAATGAATAAAATACCCACTTTTAATAATCTATTTTAATTATTTTTATTTCATTTTCATTTTAATTTTGACTTTTGCTTTTAACTTATTTTATTTTCATTTTTTCTATAAAAAAATTATAATATCAATTTGTTATTATTGTGAATAAAATTAGACGATGTATCCGGAAGTTGTTGTGCAATTTACGTGATTTCTCATTATTTTAAATTAGATATATATGATAAATAAAAAATACAACGAAAAATAGGATATTAAAATAAGGAGTGAATTTTGAAAATAGCCTATTTGTTTTAATAAAATTAAAAATTATCCACTAAGATAAAAAAAATTAAAAAATGGTCTTTGTTACCATTTTACTCTTTAAACATCACCCTTTAAAAATTCACGAATTTTACAATCAGTCGAATTCACAATCAAAATATTTCTTTTGGCGAAATAATTCATCTTTTTGTCACCGAATTTTGTATAGCGGGACATTTTATGGTAAAGGCTAAAATTTTGGAATTTTTTAAGGGAAAATGAAAGTTCGGGACATTTTGTGAAAAACACTGGAAGTTCAGGACATAAATCAGTGTTAACCCTAAAATAATTAAAGAAAAAGTGATAGGTAATTAAAGGCACCGCCCCGTCCCCGAGTTGCAGCAGCCGCGTGCCACCCCATTCCTCCATTTGGAGCACCTAAACCACCGCCCTTCCCCACCCATTTTGCCGCCTCTCCACGTCGCGCCTCGCGGAGCCACCTCCGACGTGCAGACAAAACGCAGCCCTTCACCTTGTGCATCGCCTTTCTCCTCCTCGACGCGTCACCGACCTCTCTGTCTGCTGCGGTCCATTCTCCTCACACTCATGTTGCTGCGCCCAAATATTTATTTCACCTCTCATTTATTTTTACACCAAATACGAATAATGCACATTTACACGATTGATTATGCTAAGGTGTAAGTGTACACTAGTTAAAATTGATTTAATTAGTATATGCTTGCACTTTAGTCTTTTAGGTGATGTGTCGTGTCAGCCTACACCATTAAAATTAGCCTCATGTATTTATACGTGAAAGATTGAAATGGTTAAAAAGTTTAATTTATATAATATTATAATAGTCGATATAATTTAGTATTTATATTCAAAATGAGTTTATATTATCTTTCCTTAAGTGATTATCATTTTTTTTTAAAAATTCTTACACCGGATATGTTATTAATTGACGAGATATTTACAATTTTGTTCGCGTCATACTACAAAATAGAGTGAGTTTTACATTATTTTAGAGTACGATTTGAAATGCCTTTTGTAATAGCACCAAGAAGATGACCGATGAGGTTTAGTTTAAGTGATAAAGTTGAGACATTTAAAAGTTCTTTTTGTAAAAATTCTTGTTCAATCCCATCTACGTGCGATGTAGTTTTTTCATCTTTGTGTGCGTAGTGATTTCGCCTGCGTGTAATTATTTTTTCATTTTTGTATGGTATAAAGATTTCACCTACATACGAATAACTAAATTTGATTATATAATAGATATCTATTGTAGTTTTGTGACGCCCGGGGACCAAGTGCGGAGTGATCGCCGGTGCAAAAAAGGCATGGACAAGGAGCGGCTCCGATTAAGACTTCCAAGCAAAGGGGCGCATGGATGAACCGGAGCACACCCGAATGAGAGGAATTCCGAGAATATACAGGTATGGGACTGCATATTCGAGGAGAGCTTAAATGATATGATAGGTGCTACTCATATCAACAAGATGCATCTTCTTTACTGGTGCTCACGTGAAAGAAACTCCAAGGTTAAGCGTGCTTAGCTTGGAGCAATTTCGGGATGAGTGACCCCCTGGGAAGTTTCTCAGGGAGCGTGAGAGCGAGGACAAAATACGCTAAAAAATACTCGTGTTGGTCTGTGGAGATAGCCGTCAAGTCAAAACACGCTAGAAAAGACTCGTAAATACTCGTGTTGGTCTGTGGAGATAGCCGTCAAGTCAAAACACGCTAGAAAAGACTCGTGTTGGTCTGTGGGGATAACCATCAAGTCTGGAGCCGGGCTGTTATAAGTTTGAAAAAAAAATAATAATAACGCCAAGAAGAATGATGGCCTTCTGGAACAATATTCAATATAAATGCCTTGGAATTGTTTTCCATTCATAGGTACAAAATTAGTATATTTTTCTAAACATGAAAAATTATTGATATACAAAAATACATTTTTTTTGGAAAAGGGAGAACAGTGAAATTAATACTTAAAAATTAAAGTGTGTACGATTTGAGTGTTGCTTTTGGGGACACTAGAGATAGAAAGTTAGAAATGCGTTTTAAAACTTTAAAATATGTAGAATATCAATGCGTTAACTACATGAACATGAATGATAATTTATAAGCCTTTTGAGAGGAGAGAATTCATAAGCTTCATTAAGGACAAAACTACAAATTGTCGTATACGATATAAATATAATAACGATATTGATGTCTAGCATAATTCAAGTATATGCTCTCTCTCTCTCTCTCCATACAATATCAAAATTAACTTTTTGGCCTGTTTTGTCAAGTTAAAAATAATACTGAATGAGGAGGATTATTAATCAACAAAATTAATAAATCACTAAAATACTTCTATATAATTATATATGAGCTTATTTCCTGCCATATTAATTCACTTCAAAAAAGTACACAATATTTTAGCCTTTCTGTTAAAATAATTAGATCTAATAGTTGGCATAGAGCATTAAATATTAGTACAAGACTGATTACCAATAAAAACTCCTCAACTACAAGTTAAATTACCTACATCAAAAGGCAAATAAATATAAGTGCGTCTTAACCCATAAACTAGCACGACCATCCGTGCAATACAAGACGAAATTGAAATTAAATGATATGTTTAAATAAATAAATATAAATATTAAATTCCTAATTTAAAAACGTAATTTTCAATTATGTATAAAGTGTAATGATAATTAAAATTATTAAATTATTTTAAATTATTTGATAATGAAAATTACACATTATTACTATAGAGTATTTCTCATAATAATAATAAATAAATAAATATTTTCATACACAAACATAAATAAAAAGTTGTAAAATTTTAACAAATAGAAAGAAAATGAAATATTTTAAAATTTTAATAATCTATTCATTTTAAATTCATTTTTTATAATTTTTTATATCATATTAAAGATCTTCTGACGAACTTGAACTTAAGATGCACAATGAATAATTTTTTATAAATTAAAATTGACAATGTTTAGAATAGAATTAAAATTATAAAAAGAAAAGAGAAAAAAATTGTAAAAAAATTGACAGAAGAAGAGAGAGAAAAAATAGAGGGAAAAAATGAAGCGAGAAAACTCCTCTTTCATATATTATAAAATAAAAACTCGAAAGAAAAGAGTAATAAAAATAATTGCAGTCTTGCATGATAAAATGTACATAATTTTCATTATTTCACAAAATAATATATGCAAATAACAAAAAAATGATAAACGAACCTCCTTTATAAAATAAGAGAGAGAAGACGATTAATTTTAAAAATTTTAATTTGAATATTTTTTATTTTAAATTTATTTTTATATATTATAAATTAAATTAAAGCTATTGTCATGATATTTAATTTGATACGCGTATTGAATTTTTTAATTAATCAAAGTGTATAAATTTTAGAAAAAATAAAAATTCTAAAAGCAAAAAAAAATTAAAGAAAAGAAAAGAAAATAAAACAAAAATTGAAAACACGCAAAGAAAAAAAAAAGAAAAATAGAGAAGGAGAGAGAATGGCGGTTAAGTAGTTAAATAGGGAGAGAATAATGGGCTAAATAGATAGAATAATGGGAGAGAGAAAATTTAGCGGTAAAAAATAACCGTTGTAATGATCTTTTATATAATATATAGATATCCAAATCCTACCTTTCATATATATATAACACGTAAGAATTTGTTATGTAACTATATGGATTGCAAAAATAATTTTTTTCTGCTAACTATGGGATTCGAACACGAAACCATGAATTTATCCAATAAAGTGATGAATCAACCGTAGATCTTGATGATCTAAGGATTGAAAATGGTTCATATTTTATACTCTAAGAGGTGTTTTTATTTTAGCCCGCCCACAGAAAAATAAAAACAAATAAAAACCTGAAATACTATAAAGTCCTATCGGAAATATTAAAGTAACTTCTAATCAGTCCCCGACAACGGCGCCAAAAAGTTCAACGGCGCCAAAAAGTTCTAATTAGAATTTCATTGCTTTCTAATTTTCAAGGCTTGGATCAAGATTTAAGATTCAAGCCGCTACAGTCATTCTTATTCGGTTTTTATACAATTTAGTTTTTATTATTGCTTTCTTTTTAATTATGTTTATGCTTTCTTTTGCTATGTCTGGCTAGTTTCGTTTAGCTGATTCTAGGGTTTGTAAATAGTTGATTGAATTATGTGATTTATTTGTTAATACCTTTTTGCCTTCCAGTTTATGATTCATAATTCCTGGTGCTTAATTTCTTGTGAATTATCTGATCAATAGTTTGCATGTGTAGCTATTCGGTTTGAGACCTAGCGGAGATAACTGTTTAGCGGATTCAGGAATGTATGATATGATTTTAACCTTGAGACCGAGCAGAGATAGGTGGATCATAGGGAGCTATTCTTAGGAGCTATTGGGAGTTAGTAGATTTTCTTGAGACCTAACGGAGATAAATAATTTACTAATCTACGATCGTTTGCTGCTCTAGCGAGAGTTATTGATTAATTAAGTGATCTCTCATCATAACTGGATTAAACTGGTACATAGGATTAATAGATTAATTGCGTAGATTTAATTAATGAATATGTATTACGTTTTTGTATAAAAAGAATTCTTCAGTTATAATTTAATTTTAGAGTTATTGGCTTGTAAATACACGAGCTATACGTAATTTCGAAATGATACATTGTAATTAAAGTCATATTTAATTTGAGAGAACTTCGATATCATGATAAATCTAAACACATTGAAAGTTCATGTATTATGTTACAAATTTCAATAGTCATTTATAATTTTGAAAATTACATAAAGTTTGTGTATTTATACGCCAATAACTTTAATTTAATACTTCATGCGTCCTGCTCCCGTGCGATGCACGGTAATAGTTATTTAACTAAATTATTTAAAAGTATAAGTAATCTATACTTTTTAATGTTGAATGTCTTTTTATATTATAACAATATTTATAATATCAACTAATTATCATATTTAATGCTTTAATTAATTGTTAATTACCAAATTTAAGATAGGACTAAATAGTGATTGGTATAGAAATTACACTCTAGTTTTGGGCGGGAAAAAAATTGTGAAGTTGGATGAGCTTTTATATAGATATAGATGCGTCCCATAAGAGTGTGCATGATTGTTGGTGACACAAATTTTAATAAATGTTATGTGAATGTGTTATTAGTGGAAGAAGAGTCCAAAAAAAGAAAGTACACACTCTCGTGGGACGTCCCTAATGAGTTCATTCGTAACACATCTAAATAATCGGTAAATGAAGAAGGAAATGAACTTAGACCCGAGTATCAAACGCAAAGAAAATACTGAGAACCCTTAGTTTTTGTATTGATTTTCAACTTGAAACTTTACAATGACGATGAATTTCCTATTTATACTAGTAGGTTACAAAAGGGTGGTATAAATGTAAAATCTATCCTTCACGTACTCTGCGTGTACTCTCTAACTTCCCCGCAATAATCTGGTCTTTTTATCCCCGTTGTAACTAATTCTGTAGCTTTTGTCAGGGTTTGAAAATCTGAGTTATGATTCTCGCGTGGTATTTGGCATGCTCAACTCTGGCTTTGGACTTTGCGAGTTCAACTCTGGTACCTAGCCTCACACGTTCAACTCTGGCTTGAGAGCTTCATGAACTCAACTTCGGCGTACGATGAGCTCAACTCTGGCGCTAGGCTTCGCGAATCAACTTTGACATCGGCTTTAAGAGCTCACCTCCAGCCTTGATGTTCACGACTCAACTTTGGCTTTGGTGCCCCCGGCTCAACCCTAGCTTTGGTCCCCATGGCTTGATCCCGCCTTTCACCTCTCGGGCCTTAGCTTTATCCTAGGTTCTCCAGCTTCACCTCCAGCCTTGGTATCCCCGGCTCAACATTGGTGTCGGTGGGCACGGCTTAACTCTAGCCTTGGTCTTTTTCACCTTTATTTGCTTTGGTTTAATTAAAGCGTTTTCTACCTCGGTCCATCTCTAAGGCTCTTTTTTCTCACTCAACTTTGACACCTCCTCACGAGCTCAACTCTGGCTTTCTTCTCGCCAGTTCAACTCCGACGCTCTAGGGATAATTATCCCTGCAATATCTCATTTGCCTCATTAGTGTCGAGTAATATTTTGGAACCAGATCTTCTCTATTTAAATTCGAGTAAAGAGATTGAGTTGAGAAATCAGAGTTGATTGGCTGATGCGGATTTTACTCCTCATCAGTCCCAAAATGGCTAAAAGTGCACATTCTTATGAGACGGAATGAGTATTAATTGGTAAGTAGGATGTTATAGCCGATCAGAATATATAATTATTTTAAGTGTTTAAATTTCAATTTTTAATTTAATAATTGATTTTTTAGCATCATTTTAAAAAAATCTTTAAACTTTTTTTGTAATAAATAAATATTAACTAGAGTTTATTATATCATGATAGTTTTTATTTTTATAATAAATATGATTAAAATAATAAATTAACATATCAAAATATTCGGAAATTATAATTTAGAAGCCTTCCAAACAAATAATGTTATAAATATTATTAAAATAGTAAATTAACACATCAAAAAGAATCCTTACATGTTTAGAGGTGTAAACACACACAAAAAAACAAAGTTTATTTAGTTTACACCCACTTACATATTTAATGAGGAATAAAAAATGAAAAATAAAAAAAGATCGTACGAGTCGGATCTGCGCTAACCTAATATAGAAGCACTCCTTTGCTAAAATAAGCTCACTCCCTCGCCTCCCCTCTCTCCTCCACAAATCTCAACACGTATATACGTATTCACCCCCCTCTCTCTCTATATATATATACCCCACCCACGCCTATTCCATTCCTTCTAACTCAAAACTCGAGTTCCTCGATTCAAACCCCCTCCCCCCTAAAATGGCCGTTTCTTCTGGTGCCAGCCTCTCCAAGAGTGGCGCTGAAGGAGAGGTTTACGACGGCCACTACGAGCAGTTCGAAGGAATCGGAAAGCGCGCCGCCGACAAGTTCGACCCCGCCGCGCCGCCGCCGTTCAAAATCGCCGACATCCGCGCCGCCATCCCGCCGCATTGCTGGATCAAGGACCCCTGGCGCTCGCTCAGCTATGTCGCCTGGGACCTCGCCGCCGTCGCCGGACTCCTCGCCGCCGCCGCCTACCTCAACAGCTGGGCCTTCTGGCCGATCTATTGGGTAGCGCAGGGCACCATGTTTTGGGCCTTGTTCGTCCTCGGCCACGATTGGTAATTTCTTTTTAGTATCGAATCGCATTTTACTTTTTTTTTTTTTTTTTAATAATAAATCAAATGTAGTACTCCTATCTATCGTCTATTTGTATATGTTCAATATAGAATTAGTGATTTCATGCTCGCTATACCGCGTTATTTAACCTGCATTGATAAATGTAGTGCTTATTTATGCTATATAAGTTTGTGGCTGTTATTATTGTACGAAGATAGCTAGTGTTGTATAGTATGTATGATGATATTTCATAGTATTATTTAATTTTTTGGGTCGAAACTTTGGAAATTATTTTGGTATTTAATTTAGTACTTATGATGATTAATTGCAGTGGGCACGGGAGTTTTTCAGACAATACCACGCTGAATAACGTGGTGGGACATGTACTACATTCCTCAATCCTTGTACCTTATCATGGATGGTTAGTCTTCGAGATCTAATAATACTACTATGTGTTATTTTTACAGTATTACTACTACTTATCATAAATATCCTGACTTATATATGTATAAATACGACTGATATAGATCTGCATATTTGTAATTTAATCTTACGTAGGCGAATCAGCCACAGAACACACCACCAGAATCATGGTCACGTGGAGAAGGACGAGTCATGGGTGCCGGTAACGTTTTTGAAATATTCTCTAATAATTTATTCCATAGTTGTTGACTCTTTGATTTTAGAGATGATTCATTAATTAATTAGTTGCCTTTATTTTGTCCCCAAATATTGCTGCAGCTGCCTGAGAATTTATACAAGCAGCTCGATTTCTCAACCAAATTCTTGAGATACAAAATCCCATTCCCCATGTTTGCCTACCCTCTCTACTTGGTATACTCTCTCTCTCTCTCTTTCTCACACATTAATGTATAATGAATGGATTCACATTCCAACATAGGAAATAGCTCTTGATTTTGAAATATATTTTGTTTCAGTGGTATAGAAGTCCCGGAAAAACTGGATCTCACTTCAACCCATATAGCAGTTTGTTCAAACCTAATGAGAGAGATTTGGTGATCACTTCCACCATTTGTTGGGCCGCAATGGTTGCTTCTCTCCTCTATGCTTCCACCATTGTTGGCCCCAGCTCGTTGTTCAAGCTTTACGGTGTGCCTTATTTGGTGAGACACCACTCGAAACAGAGAATATTAAATTATCACGTCGAATGTACATTCCGAATCATGAATTTGGATAAAATATTATATCGATTTACCGACTGATTAGACTTGTTATTACTTTTTTTTTTGTGGGGCAGATATTCGTTGTGTGGTTGGACACGGTTACATATTTGCACCACCATGGTTACGACAAGAAACTCCCTTGGTACCGCAGTAAGGTATTATTTTAATTCTATTTTTATTTTAATTTTACTTATGTCACTACCATATGTTCGCCAAAGTTAATGCCAGATTTTTTAACACAAATATCTATGCTCAGTCGACTATGATAGTATTTGTTTATTTAAAAATCGCACCTACCCATCCATGTATGTGAGTTACTTTAGGCCTCGGGCCCCTCTGATTTCTTTTTAATATTTTAATATTGTTTGTTTCTCTAAAAAATATTAAGTATTGTGCCATCCGTCTCATTTTTAAGTTATTTCATTTGACTTGATACTAAATTGTGCCGAAATTATTCGAGATTATTTTTATTATAAGGGGTAGACTAAGACTCATAAGTTGTGATTAATTCTACGTATCATAGTCTCGAGATTAAGTATTGAGCCCTACCTACTCACCCGAACATAATAATATTACATGACCAATCCTATCTTATAGTACTATAAATCGAACACCCCTAAGATTCTTTTTCAAAATTGTAGGAGTATAAAAAAATTAGACCATGTGAAATAAATATTTCACAAAATATCTATATTTTAGATCTCTTTTTTTCTTTTCTATTATTAGTACATAGTATATTCCAAAGTCCAAACATTACACAAGAATATTCATATGTATTTTACTTTTATTTTAGATCTATCTTTTTATTTCTAATAACATAGTACTTCAAAATCTTCACCTACACTTAAAAACTCAACTTTTCTAATTCTTTTAATGGTTTGGTTATGTCTCCTAGTTATAATTAGGAAGATAATCTGGGCCTCGTCTCTTTCTCTCTTTATATATGTATAGGAGTATTACATTAGTATATGTTTATGCAATTGGAGTGGTCTCGAAATATCATGAATTAAAATCTCAACAACTTCTTCTAAATCGAGATCGTTGGTTCCGAGTCATGTGCGGGGGCATCTCCAAAAGTAGTAGTCATTTCTGTTTTTTTGTCTTATAAATAATTGCAGGAATGGAGTTATTTACGAGGAGGATTGACGACAGTAGATCAAGACTATGGAATATTCAATAAAATTCACCACGATATTGGCACCCATGTTATACACCATCTCTTCCCTCAGATCCCACATTACCATTTAGTGGAGGCGGTGAGATCTCTAATCATACATTATTTTATTTAATTTAACCCTAATCACGTGATCATCTTACTCCAACAACACTTATAATCCTAATTAATTGTTGCATTTCCGTTATTCTGTCGTATTAGCATAAACTTTTGGCCTCAAAATTCAAAATTTTAAAATGTGATTTATAAAAAAATATATTAATGAAATAAAATACGAGACTAATCACGTTTCATCGCCGACCTTTGCAGACGAGGGAGGCGAAAAGGGTGCTGGGGAATTACTACAGAGAGCCCAGAAAATCTGGACCAGTTCCGTTTCACCTAATTCCTACGTTGTTGAAAAGTCTAAGTAGGGATCATTACGTCAGTGATAATGGAGACATAGTTTACTATCAAACAGATGGTCAACTATTTTCATCTAAAGAGATTTAGTGATGGGCTCTAAATTTACCCAAATCATATTAGATTTATTTTATAGTAGCTTTTTGGGGTCACATTATTTTTATTAGAGAAATAATGTGCAACAAGAAGAATTTTAAATAACTGTAGTGAGTTTTTTATGATGCAATTTTGCTCTCCCTTTTCTCTTTTTTCCCCCTTTTCATTTATGATCATGTAAGGTTGCTTTAAATAAAGTTTTTTTTAGCTAATTGCCGGTCAATTTTGTGGACTTTGAAGTTTATTTGTTGTATTATAAAAAAAAAATTGTGGTTTATTTAATTACTGCCTTTCGACGTTTAATTATTTGAGGATTTGTAGAGTAGTGATATTGATTAATCGATGTGAATGTTGTAATAGTAATTAGAAAATTATCAGGGGATGCAACAATGGTGTAGATACATTTTGTAATTTACACATTTTCGTAGCATTATATTTAGCAAAATATGTACCAATTATTATAGAACTATTCATTTCGTAATTGTTTGCTAGAAGAAATAGAATTTAGTGGGTTAATTAAGTTTTCATACATATAGAAGAAAATCCATTCCTACTTGATGTTTGGTGTGATGTATTTATGAAATCGATATCCATTTTGTTGGGTTTTGTCGGTCAGTTAATTATGTACGATAGTATTAAAAGTTAAATAAGGGTGAAATGGGGGTAAAACTTCAATTAAACCTTCAACTACTCCTTTATAATAGGCCTTGGTTTCAATTCCGCTTGCGTGCGTTGTCATTTTTTCATTTTTGCATCGATAGTAATTTCATCTGCGTGTTGTTATTTTTTCACTTTTATATAGTGTAAAGGTTTCGCTTACATGCATATTGTTTATTTAATTAGATAATAGATACCTTTTGTGATTCGAGAGAGAGAGAGAGAGAGAGAGTGAAAGTGAGTCCTTTACTAGGAACATGGCGTTTGTGATTGTGCGTAAAATGAATGGTAGATATTAAACATCTCATGGTTCAACCGTTACGGCTTTCATTGGTGCATGTAAAGTAATCTTTTGTGAGACACTCAAACCGTGGACCACCAAATCTATAATCTATAAATCATATAAAATCCAAATCATCATATATATACATTTCCTCTCTTTAATTTCAAATAAAGTAAATATAACTTTAACATCCAAATTATACATGTTTTATTAAAAATATTATGAATTATAAACGTATTTATTTTAAATAACAAACTATCAATTTTTATCAAAAATTTCTTGCGTCTATTTTCTGATGCCTAGAATTTTGACGTGGCTCGTCAAATGCGATTGTATAATTTTGTCTTTTATTTTTTAAATGATATTACCATATATACGATCCCAAATGAGTTTAGAATTTGAGATATATCGTCGATTTTTCTTAGTTTATGTCCCATGAGTTTTTCAAATGACATGGCACATAAAAATAAAAATTACACAATGACATCCGATGAGCTACGTCAAGATTTTGGGAATAGAAAAGTGGACGAGAAACATTTATGACATATTAACAATTTCAAATGACAAAATAGACTTTGACAAGTATAAGTGAGTTGGTCTAGCGTTAGAGTGGTTAATGCCTAAGGCCGAAGGTTTTGAGTTCGAGTCTACCATGGCGTGATTTTTATTTTTTATTTATTTAGTTGTTAATTTATAAAAAAGAAAAAGAAAAATAGGCTTTGACTAACGTATGTGTAAGGCTGTAAATTCGGGTACCTGCGGGTACCCTACCCGCAAAATGCGGGTACCCGTGGGACAAAATCCGCCGAAATTCCCACCCTCACCCGACCCTCCTGCATACTGCGGGTACCCTCATACCCGCAGCGGTACCCTCACAGTCCCGCAATTTTTTTATTATTGTAATTTTGCTGGTTTTTGGTCCCGTTGGAGGGTATTTTGTCCCGCGAGAGGGTATTTTGTCCCGCATTTCACAAAAAAAAAAATTTGAAAATATCATTTCTATTTCATCGATTATCCATAAAAACCTGTGATGAATAAATAATAAATAAACAGCTAACAAATAAGCACAACAATCAAAATTATTCCTAAAATTCCTAAACAAAATTAGATGAGAGAGAGAGACGAACGAAAACGATTAGGGCTTGGAGGTTTTGGGAATTTTAATTCCTAAAATTTCTAAATAAAATTATTTAATTTTAATTTTTAAATATTATATTGCGGGTATGCGCGTACCCTCGGGTATACCTGCGAGTATCCTCTACCCTCGATTTTTGAGAATATGCTACCCGCACCCGACCCTCCTCTTTAAATTTGCAGGTATCGGGTACCCGATACCCGCGCGGGTATCGTGGCGGGTGAGGGTATACCCGATACCCGCAACCCGAGTTTACAGCCCTACGTGTGTATTGTCTACATTAGCATTTTTCTTTACATTTTATTTTTTCTTTTAGACCTTGTAGTCATAGATTGTTACTATATATGGTCATCAAATTTACTAATGACATAAAAATAAAAATTTGATCATTCTTTTCCCCTCAACTTGAAATAAATGAATAAATTAAAATTGTGAGTATTGTTTCGTAGGTCCTTGTTGTAGAGAGCATGTCCTGTTGTTGTGTTTGGAGTGTTTGTCGTAGAGAGCATGTTACACAGCTTCGAATCTTGTTGTTGGGCATGTTACACAGGTGCTTGCGTTTTACACGTTCAGTTTCGAGGTACAGTCACTTTCGGCCACTGCTTCTTGTGAGACAGGTTGAGAGTCCGCCTAACTCCGCTCTCTTAGGGATGTTTAAATTAAATTTAAAATCAAACTTTAAATAAATAAATAACCTCTTAATTTTATGTAATTTGTAATTTGATGATCTTGATTATAATTTATGAGGTTACGGGGGGAGAGAGAGATTATGCGAAAAGGCTAATATATATATATATATATATATATATATATATATATATATATATATAATCAATGCTCATAAATGATGTGCGACATATCGATCTTTTATGTATATATATTTATCTATGTGTATATAAAAAATTCTAAACCTTCAACAATACAAGGGGAAATAGGACATTTTTTTTGTAACCATGTAGATTGTAACTTAATGATATTCACCTCTAAGATTATGGATTTATTTATTAAAATGATGAATTCATAGTAAATATTTACGATCTAAGGACTAAAAATAATCACTCCCTATATATATAGTATATACGTTGTACTACATCAATATCCCAACTCCAAAAAAACATTGTTGTACTACACATCCGTATTTTGAAAGACTTTCGTGAAAGGTTATTGTTATTGTTATAAGCTTTAGTATAATGATTCACGAAGTTTAATTAGTTCGTGTGCTTTGCAATTATTGTGTTAATAATTCAATAATTATAAGGAAACGGTTAAATTACTTGGTAGTTTCATAAGTACTATGTGACAATTATAAGGTGTAGTTGCATCCTAGCAAGTATACTGATTGGCTGCGGTAATAAATGATAATTATATGAACAAATTAAAGTAACTACACCTACAAAAATAAATCATGATTTACTCGATCCGTCCACACCCTAATTACTTTCAGATAATTCAAGAATCATTAAGAGATATATGGTTGTATTTATGAATTGCATGTTTGTTCATATTTATTTATTTGTTTTTCTAAAATTCAAAAGGGTGTAATATATTATATATAGTAAACATGAACAAGGAAAACTGAGAAGACCTTCTACAGGGTTATGGTTGTATTCAATTTACTATTGTGTAAGTATGTACGTAATTCCAACTCCACTTTTAAAGGAAAAAAGTAATAAATGTTTTGCACCCCATTTAAAAGAAAATAAGTATGAATTTTGAACACTTTTAGTTTCTTTATTTATAAAAAAAAGGAATTGTGAAACAAATTTAAGACGACGATATAAAATTTCTTGATGCTTTTGAATTAAAAATAGTGACAGGGATTACTTGGTGTCTGGAGTTTGATATTATGCCCGTTGAGATTTATACGGACTCCATGTTGGCTGCAAGAGTGATGGCGTGTCCTGATGAGGAAGGCCAGTTTCTTCCGGATGATATTCTGGATATTCTTTGTGCTGCTCGTTCGTCTTTTCTTTTGAGTGTTAATCATATGTATAGAGAGGCGAATAGAGTTGTCCATAGTCTTGCGCATTATGCGCATTCTTGTCAGCAGTCAGTTTGTTGGACTGCTTGTTTACCTCGTTGGCTCCATGAGGTGCTTGCGGAAGACGTCTTTTAATTTATGACACGTCTTTGGTTTCAAAAAAAAAATAATAATAATACTATTATACAAATAGAACATACTTGAATTACGGTTTCATAGTGTATAAAACCCATCTCTTAATAAACCTACTATTTAATATTTCAAGTCTTCCTTATAAATTTTGATAATAATGTTTGAAAAATTGTATGACGATTGACGAGATTGGACAGTTTGTTGAACCGCATTGTCTTTCTCTCTCTTGGCTAAGATAATTATTATTATTATTATTATTATTATTATACAACTAAACGTTTTGAAATTAATACACGAATGAATAAGCCAATCAGAGTGGCTATACTTGCGCTGGCAACCGGTCCCGTTCGTAACAAGTGGTTAAATTGCACCATTTATTTTATTATTTAGAGATATTTATTGTAGCATAACAATATTTGTGGTTGTTCCTTCAAACGTGATCCTATATATAAACAGAGGGCTCGTCATCTTATTCTGAAAGCTAATTGTCCTTCATCTCAAGTCTCAACACCAAACCTTCAAATCTCCTATATATATGCCTAGTCCAAATTAATTTTACCATACTTTTTACTTCAGATTTATATTAGGCATACAAATACTACATAAATTGTGATGAAACCTTACAATAGTTTCACAATCATTCAATTTATTGCAAAATTAACACTCTCGATTTTCTTCTATTGTCGAAGAATTGGCATGTTGAGCATAATACTAACTAGATCGACAATACCAAAATTGTGTGATCGTACTTTTGTGATACCAGTTTAGATGAGGCATGTCACGTCAACTGATCGGTGATCGAAAAAACATGAAGATATTAATTATATAATGAATTGAGAAGTGATGATATTATTGAAATATTTTGAAGTTGATGTTCAAATTGCAAAATGAATGAAAATTCATATATAAATTGACAATTAACCAAAGAGATCAGCATTAAAAACAGAGAGATCCACATTCCACACACTAATCTGTTTAACCACGAAATGAAATATGGTAGAGATGAAAGACTTAGCCACCAAAATTGAACGATTGAGGATCTTCAACTATAGATTTCATCTTTTTGAGTTTTCCCTCAAAAAAACAAAAAACTATAGATGTCCTGTTAGAAAAAATCTGCAAACATTAGAGATGGGACCAAGACAAGAATCAAGAGAACAAATTGTCGACCTCTACTTTATTGCTAGCAAAAGTAGCAATATGTTTTTTCAAAAGGACAAAACTGCAGCAATTGACAATTGGAGAGACTAGGCGTGGGAAACACCACTCTTTCTTTCTCCATCAACTTTGCTACTAATCTCGTCTCCCACTCACTCACATTCAAACTCAAAAGCCCGCCACCCTCCCTACCCCACCAAACCCATTATTCAAAATCTTCTCTTTTCTCTTTTGCTTTTTCCACTCATCACCTACACTTGTGTTTTTTTTCCCCAACTTGCTTTCAAAATTCAAGACCTCTCTTTTTCCTCTCTTTCCTCAATCATTAGTTTGTTAGATGACGAGGCCGAGGGCGTCGTCGTGCTCGTCTCCTTCGTCGTGCGGTGGGCGAATCGGGTCGCCGGGTTGTTTGTCAAGAATCCTGCGCCGCATTCTCTGCTTCAGCAACCTCCCATTGTGCTCCTTCGATCATTTTCAAGCGGATGAGAGCCCGGGGCCAACTTCTGCCCCGGGCTCTACTCCGGGAGTGGTGGCTCGGCTTATGGGACTCGACTCGATCCCACGAGCCGAGGCCCTTGAGCAGAGCTCAGCTGACCAGTTCAAGACATCGCGTTTGAGGCGCCTGCGGGACATCCCGCCCTATCGAGAGCTTCAAGACGACAATTTCTTCATTCTAAGCTTTGAAAAGAGGCGCGAAAGTAGGAGAGACAGAGAGAAGCGTAGGAGAGACAGAGACAGAGAGAGAGAGTGTTTGCAGGGGAAGAATAAAGAGAATGAGAATCCAGAGAATCTGCTTCTTCTCTTGAATAATCCCTGCGAAAAAACAGAAAAATCCAAGAAAATAATGGGCAAAAAATACGCAATCACGTTCGAAAATGAGGCTGACTCGGAAAATTCGAGCCCCAATTCTGTTCTTGAATTTGTGGGATTTTCAGCTGATCAAGAATCTGTTTGTTCAGGTTCGTATCATTCGGATTCACCATTTTATTTCATTTAAATTTAGTCATATTAGTAAATTGTTTGTTTGCTTGAAATTGATGTGGCGCAGGCGAAGTATCAAGATTGGCAAATTCGAAAACGAGAAGGCCGTTGTCGGAAGAGCTCGAGAGCTGTGGAGATTCAGTGTCGAACAAGAGAGTCGAGCAAGAAGGCGAAGAGGTCGTAACATCAAGGCCCAATCATGCAGCTGCGGCCAAGTTGGGCGGAATTGGAAAATTGGCTGCCGTGGAGACTGTGAGATCAACTTGGTTGCATAATGAGATATTGCAAAATAAGCAGTGTTTATTGGAGATTGGTAGAGATGTTGCATCGAATATATTTGATCATCTCTTGGAAGAGCTAGTAATTAACATACAACAATTTTGACTCTTTGTAACATATATTTCGAGTATTTGTAATATAATATAGCAAGATAAATACTAGTAGCATAGTTTACTTTTTAGAATTACAAGAGGTGTCTATTATATAATTAAATAAGTAATTCGTAGGTACGTGAGATTTCTACATCACACAAAGATGGAAAAAATCTGTTTGTGGGCGGAACCACTATTCACATAGAACTGAAAAAATTACTCGCATGTAGACGGAATTGAACCCCGTAAATATTTGATCCAATAACTCTTCTAGAAAAAAAAATTGAAATATTTGCACGCAGGATTGATTTAATTTGTAAAGTGGTTGCAAATTAAAATTGATCCAATAACTCTTCTAGAAAAAAAATGATTCTCTTTTATATTAATTAAAGTGGCAACTAGGCCCATATGCATCCTTTGGACATGAAATCAGCATACTAAAATGTGCCGGGTTGGGCCTCTGATGCTCTATATTTATTTTTCAATAATAATTGGGCCTTTCACAGAAATATTTGAAAGCTCGGCCCATTTATTAGTGGCCACGATATAATCGACTAGAGTAGAGGGAATTTCTGTTAGTAGCTCCTTATTTTGTTAATATAGAAATTCTATTTAATTAAATTATGTAAAGTAATGTTTTGTCCAGGTACCTCCATCGTTTCAAATCATCATTAAACGACACTTCTTTTGTAGTATCTATATATTATATAAAAGAGCAGTTTAATGGCTATTTTTTGCCGCCAACTGCTCTCTCCAATTTTAAAATTTTCAAAATTTCAAATTTGTAAACTAATGTAATTCTAGACGCTGTTCTTTCATAGCTGTCATTTTGCAGATTTTAGAACCCACGATTTTATCAAATTTTTTTAAAAAAAATCAGCACCCACGATTTGCGTTGACATCCTCAAAAAGAATTGAATAAAGAAATTATTTTTTAACACCCACGATTGGATTTTCACAACTGCATCAATTAAACAGGTTTAACAATTATTTTAATTTTAATTATGTATTTTAGCACCTAAACATTCATTTAACTACACCACTACATCAATTTAAAAAATTAACTCCCATGATTGAATCAGTTACTCCACGATTTTATAAACAAAATTTATAATTTACACCATCTATAAATATCACTTCTCTAACCCTCATTGTACGAATTCCATAGCAAAAAAAATAAAATCATTCTCATTATTTTTATTTTTTATTTAAATGGCCCCTATGTTCGGCGTTTACATGGCATGTATGCACTTACGACTCACTGATGAAACCATTTTTCAGATAAATATTTTCTTATTAAAATCGAAACCCTAACTAAAATAATGCAACATCATTATTCAATATTATAAAATTAAACTTAATAAATTTACCATTTTTATTATGAAAATGAATCCTATTTTTTTTCGCAAAATCAATTCTTAGGATGTTGTATAGGAACTTTATTTTAGAATTTGTATTTAAACAAAATGACCACATAAATATGATTAAATATATATGCAATCCAAAAATATACTATTAAATTATATGCAAACAAATACTAATTTTGAACATCTTAGAATATTATATGATAATGATACTCATTATCATTTATACTTACTTTTGATGGTGAATTTATATATTTATACACATTATAAATGAAAATCAATTAATTGGTAATTGAAAATACAAAATTGAAAATTTATATATTTTCGAATTCATGTTTTTTATTGAAATTATATAGTAGATAATTTTAATATTTTATTTAGATTTATATTTACGTTTATTTATATCTAAATTATATATATATTTAATATGTATATTTACTTATTTAAAATATCGTTCAGTTTCGATACTGATCGTGCATCGCACGAGTGGACGTGTGCTAGTTTAAAATGAAAAAGTTGAAAACAAATAAACCTTGAAATTGTTCCTATTTTTTTACTAATTTTAGTGGTTCTTTTTATATTTTCATAAAATTTGACAGTGATTTTTATAAGCTAGTATTATTAGAACCTGTGAATTTAAGATTAAAATATACTGCATATTTTTTTTACTTCTCTGTAAGTTTCTTGTTAGGTAAAATTTTATACGATATAACATACTTTTAAATGCATCCTTTTTTCGCATAATTTGCTTGGATTTTATAGACTGAGAGCTGTAAGGGGTAAAATAATATACAAATATTCAAGGTGTGGGGGTTGGGGATGGGCTATAGTAATACCCATATTTTTAAATCGGCTAACGGCCCAATAATAAAGTATTTCACTACTTTTCCGAGTTCACTTAAAAGTTAAAAGGTACTAATAAAAAATAATCAAAACGAACTCAATATCATTTAAAACAAGTTTTGCCACTTTAAACTCGTTTACAATCTTGGTGGCACTTTAGCCAATTTAAACTCGTTTAAAGGAATTCTTTAACAAAAAAAAGATATGTTGTTCCAACTTATGCGTATTAATAGTATATGTTCGAGGAGGTCTATTTTTTTAACACTTTTTTACATATTTTTTTTAAAGAGACGCAAAAAACGATTAATATCTTAAACAAAGTTGTGAGTTTGAAATCTCGATCTCGAAACCCGATCAATATATTTTTTTAGGGAAATACCTGATCAATATGGAGAAAAGGGAATGAATGTTTGCTATGCTGCAGTTTCATCATTGAATTGGCAAAGGGCGTGACATACATATTGAATCCCAAAATTTGAAAAAATCTAACAAAAAATGACAAATAATTAATCCGTATCATTCCCAGTTTGAAAAGCATCATTTTATGAGTTAAATATGTAAGTATGATTAATCAGTTTGGAGGACAAAATGATGGCAACATGCATGAAGAATAGACTCGGCGGATTCAATAATTTCCTAAACAGGAATTAATGATTAATTAATAAGTAAGTGGATGATTATTAAAACCCAACTCCAATTTTTAATTGATAGTGAGATCGGAAAAGGGCCGGTTTTAGATTATACTATACTCCTCATTCGATTACCCATTTGGCTCATACATACAACTGATACAAGTATAAAACTGTATAATAATAATAATAACAATTATTATTATTATTATTATTATTATTATTATTATTATTATTATTATTATTATTATTATTATTATTATTATTATAGCTTGGAACTCACCAATAAATATCACAGAGGAGATTTACGATGTATGCACAGGAGAATTTATTTACGATAGTAGTATTTGGTAACTTGTGATTTTATTTTATTTTTTAGTATCCGACTATTATTGGGAAAGTACCTAGCTACCTTTCTAATATTACTAGCATTTGCACCCCGTGCAATGCACGGAAAATATTTATATATATATAAATTGATACCAGCTCAATTAAATATAAGAAAAAATTAATTTTCACTTAATATATTTGAGTTGAATATTAAAAAAACAAAAAAACAAAGAAAAAATTCACAATAATAAAAATTGATATTGTGAAAAGGCATAAATAATAAGTAAAAAAGAATAAAATAGAAAAAATTGATTTATTCAAACAAAGAGGAGAGATGAGAGAGAATTTTTAAAAATCATTAATCTTTAAATAAATATAACTCCCCATTTTAAATCAAATATTTACATAAAATATATCAAATGAATGCTCTTATCATGATATTTAATTTGATATATTTTATAAATAATTTAAATTTTACAATTTTAGAAAGAAATAATATTAAAAAATAAGAACACAAAGAAAAAATTATATTGTACAAATAAAACTTCAATTTTTTATAACTACAAAATTGACATTATTAATTTTGAAATCAATTTGAAATTGAAAATTATCTTCTTAATATATTATAAATTATTATATAAATATAAATTTATAAATTATTTATAACCAATGCCTTATAAATTGTGTATATATATACACATATAAACATATAATTCATTATGGAATTATAAACGTGGTTATGCAATTTTTCTTTTTAAACGTGGGGTGTGCATTTTTTTAAAAATTATGGGTTATGCAATTTTAATTGAGTTAGTTACTTAATTTTTGAATATATATACAATAAGTCATTATTTTTGGAAGAAATCACAAAATTACCATTGAAATTGATTTCAAATCAATTTCTAATTGAAAACTGATGTTTTAATATAATATAGATATGAAGAACTGAACATAGATTCTGTGACGCAACACTTTGTTCAATTCATGTAAAACACCACCCTCGTGCAGGTGCGCAGCATACCTAATCCCATTATTTTATTGAACGACATAATTTATTTTGTCATCGACATTTAGCAAACGTTTTGGTATTTTATTAACTCATCATTTAGTTTTTTTTTACTCATTATCTAGTTAACGCCATTAGATTTAGAACGAATCGATTATTTTAGTTGTCGCTCCCACCCACTCCTACAAAAATATATTTTTGGAGTATTAATTTACTGGGTGTATATACATTATAGTACTAATCTATAATTTTTTTGGCAAAGAAAGTCCTAATAGTAAATCTAGAGTAATTGGCCTTTTTGAAACACAATAAGCAAGTGCAAAACATTTCATTTTTTTTAACTAAGCCCCTTGCCTCAATTTTTCGACCATCACCACTTGCAAAGTTTCATCGACCGAACCATTGATTCGATAAACTAAAAGTTGGTTTCGGGAAGAGAAATATATTGATAGATGAATCTACATTTAAGTCTTGTAAATTCATACTCCCTCCATTTTTTATTAAGTGTCCCCAACCGTCAAAATACACATACCAATAAAATAAGATATTTTACATTTGTAATCTTAGTAATTGTCATAATAAATGCATATATACAACTAATTATTACATTCATACAACTATTAAATAAGGATAAAATAGAAAAAATGTCATAAATATACTCTCAAATTTTGAAATGGAACACTTATTGAGAAACAAAAAAATGGGCTAAATGGGACACTTATAAAAAAAAAAACCGGAGGAAGTACTACTTTGCTAGAGTAATTTTCAGCAATTGCCTTCAATTAGATTGAAAATTGAAATTTTATCGCTCTTACAATGCTAGATCCTTGAGGTTGTCAAAGTTCATAGCTTTGATTTTATCCTATCAATGCCTCGTGCACCGAAAATCTGAAAGTTTATGGGCACAAAAATTTAGATGAATTTTAATTGCAAATACTTGAAAAGTTGATGTCTTATTTCCTGCATCTATAAAGTTATTTTTAAATTATTAAATATAAAATTCATAAAATGCATTGATCCGTCAAAAATACATGCTTTATGTGTTTTGATTTTGTCTTTTATTTTTACGGTGGGTTCTTGAATTTATTATGAAAAAAGAGGGATACTTTATTTTATTTTATTTTATTTTTTATAAAAGAAAATTTCATAATTTTGTATTACTTTTTTTCACTTCAAAGTAGAATAAAATTATTTCTTCATTTTAAGTACGACAATATTAAAATAGAGAGATAATAATACCTCTCCTTGTAATAAAAATGAGAAATAAAAAAGGATAAATTTCTCTTTTTCAGTCCTACTTCATTACTCTATTCTTATACAATAAATTATAAGCCACACTTTCATTTTATCTTTAGAAAAATATTTAAAAAGAATTAATAATGATAACATTATTTTATTTCACACTTTCATTTTATTTTTTAAAAATATTGAAATAGAATAATAATATTATTATTATTATTTTATTTCATAATAGCTCAAATATCTCATCTAATGATTTAAGTAAATGTTTACCAAATCATGCTGTGTTGTTAGACTTTGATTTTATTTTGGAATTGGGTAATTTACAGCGAAGCATTAAATTCTTAGGAAATAGACGTCATATTCAGACACAGAGAGATATATATAGAATCAAAAGACAAATGAAAGATTTTTATTATGAAAAAAGATTGTATTTTGGGGCCTAGTAAAGCGCCTCCCATTGTGCCAATGAGCAACAAAAAATCCGAAACCCTAGCCTCCTCGGAAAAACAAACTTGAGCCTGTAGATTTCTGCACCCGTTGGCCTCATCTTCACCATTAAAATACTCATCAATTAATAGTAGTATCAAAAAATTTCTTCCAATTTGCATAAATATTGGACCATACATACAAAGTGCTAAAACAAATTGGCCCAAATCACCACTCTTACATAAAACCCTCCCACTCCACCCATTTCACCACACCCTATCTCTCTCTCTCTCTCTAGAAACCTCTCTCAACTCAACAAGTAAGGTATGGCCGGAAGCGGAGTGGTGACCGTGTACGGCAACGGCGCCATCGCGGAGACGACGAAGCAATCCCCCTTCTCCGTGAAGGTGGGGCTTGCCCAGATGCTCCGCGGCGGCGTCATCATGGACGTGGTGACCCCGGAGCAAGCCCGCATCGCGGAGGAGGCCGGCGCGTGCGCCGTCATGGCCCTGGAGCGCGTGCCGGCGGACATCCGGGCCCAGGGCGGCGTGGCCCGCATGTCGGACCCGCAGCTGATCAAGGAGATCAAGCAGACGGTGACGATTCCGGTGATGGCCAAGGCCCGCATCGGCCACTTCGCGGAGGCGCAGATCCTGGAGGCCATCGGCATCGACTACGTGGACGAGTCGGAGGTGCTCACGGTGGCCGACGAGGACAACCACATCAACAAGCACAACTTCCGCATCCCCTTCGTGTGCGGCTGCCGCAACCTGGGGGAGGCCCTGCGGCGCGTGAGGGAGGGCGCCGCCATGATCCGCACCAAGGGGGAGGCGGGGACCGGGAACGTGGTGGAGGCCGTGCGCCACGTGCGGTCCGTGATGGGGGACATCCGCGTGCTCCGCAACATGGACGACGACGAGGTGTTCGCCTTCGCCAAGAAGATCCAGGCGCCCTACGACCTCGTGATGCAGACCAAGCAGCTCGGCCGCCTCCCCGTCGTCCACTTCGCCGCCGGGGGGGTCGCCACCCCCGCCGACGCCGCGCTCATGATGCAGCTCGGCTGCGACGGCGTCTTCGTCGGCTCCGGGGTCTTCAAGAGCGGGGACCCGGCGCGGCGGGCCAGGGCCATCGTGCAGGCGGTCACGCACTACAGCGACCCGGAGGTGCTGGCGGAGGTCAGCTGCGGCCTCGGGGAGGCCATGGTCGGGATCAACCTCAACGATGAGAAGGTCGAGAGGTATGCCAACCGCTCCGAGTGAGGCGCGCGCCTCGGCTCGGCTCGGCTCCTTTGATTATTATGTCATCACATAATTAATTACTCCATGTTTGATTGGGAATTCTAGTGAATCTTTGATTTTGCCCTTTATTCTACACTCAATACATATATAGTGAAGTGATGATGGTTTTGTTCAGAGTATTAAATTAAATGGGATTTGGTATTAAACAATGAATCAATCAACCATAGAATCTCATCGGGTCCTTGTGTCGGCTTGATTTGGTTTCGGGCCGGGCCTAATTGATAACCGGGCCGGGCTATAAAAAGTGTTCCCGGCGCTATCCTTTGGCAGCTATAATTGGTATTGTTATTGAGGCTGGGTTGAATGATGTCGGCTTCGTTTGCTATATATGGGAGAAAAATCGGATAAGATTTAGTATCTCACGTTTGAAGCTTCGATGTGCCATCGTATTTTATTAATAATATTTTTTGGAAATTCATTTTTACTTTGCTAAAAAACATTTTTAATAGGCTCTTTCTAATTTTAATTTATCAACTATAATAGTAATAAATTACTACTCATAAAAGTGAAAGTTAATAAAAAAAAATTATACTCTATATGATTAAATTGGATAGTACAATAAAAAAGTGAAAGTTAATAAAAAAAAATTATACTCTATATGATTAAATTGGATAGTACAATAAGATTAACATGAGGAAATGTATACAAAAATAAATTATAAAATTAAAAATAGATGTAAAATAAGACATCAAGGGAGCGTTTAGTTTGCATATTGATTTTTATAAAATGAGCTCTTTCCTTTGTTATTAACACTCTTACCTTAATATTCATTAAATGCACATTTTTATGGACAAAATAAGTACTCCCTTCGTCCATGATATCATTTCCACTTTCATTTATAGAAGTAAGGTCCACAAACTTCCACTTACTATAATAATAGGATCCAAATTCCACTCACTACAATATCCGCTACTATCTACTATATTATTCACCACTTTTCTTAAAACTTGCGCCGTCCACAATGTGAAAACGATATCGCGGACGGAGGGAGTACTATTTAAATAAAAGTCGAAGATATCTTCTAAAAAATACTAAAAGTTGAAGAAATTTTAATAGAAAATGTACAAAAAATGAAATTTAAGAATACAAAATATTATTAAATCAAAACTATAAGAACCTATCGAAAATCTGGTTAGGGCTCCGATTTCAGATGTGGCTGCGATTTTAGACCGTCGCCACGAATCTAGACGTCACCGCGATTTCAGAAGCTCCGATTTGAGAAATTGAGTTTTCTTACGGGTTCTTAAGATTATTCTTCCTTCTTGTGATTTTGGGAATTTCTAAACAAGAATGAATTGTTTACATAAACAACGTCGTAAGGGATTTTTATTTTTTGCATATCAAAACGATTTTTTTCAGGTAGATAAATAATTTCACGTAGATACGCCATGTAGGAACTCCGGCTATCCACATTAATTTCCGGTAGTTGGAAAATTTTAATAGGACACAGACAATATTTTTTTGATATGTTGGATATGATTTTGATATTATCGTTAGGTTGAGACATATTTTATAATTCACTATACGATGAGACATAAAGTGACATTTACCCTTATTAAGTTGAAGGTTCGACTGTTGGAGTCACCAAATTAAGAGTTATAATATGAGTGTATTTTTTCTTTCTTTGAATAATATTATCAATTTTTTTATGAGTTATGATACTTAAGGATGAATTAAAATAAAAATTACGTTTAAAATATAAAATAAAAATAATTTTTAGAAATTAAATCATTAAAATTTACGATTAATTTATCGTTTTATCGAATGAATTGAAGGCACTGACTTCAAATCACCTTGTACTTTAAAAAATAATCATAAAATTTATTTATGGAGATTTGGAATATGTGTTCAATTTCAATTTGAAGTTCTTAATCTCAATTTTGTCGTAAACGAAGTACCAAAATCAGATTTTACTTCTTCAAGTGAAACATATCTCATATCAGTTTTAGGTCTTAATCATGCACTTAATTTTTAATTATTGAAGCGTCGCTCTCACGCTTTATCTTGGTCGTAAAATCGATGGTCACGAAACCATTTTATACTTGTAATAATAATATGATGAAAAATTAATACTACATCTTCTTGACGACGACGGTATGAAATAGGCCATTTTCGAGGAAGGGTCTATTCTCTTCAGGATGTGTTGTTTTTTATTGCAAATTTACGACGAAAAAAAGAAAATTAAAAAAAAATCCAGCTTTTAAATTCCACCTTCCATTTTCTAGATTTTTTTATAAAATAGAATTTCACTCTTATTCATTTCTTCTTTTTGTTACGAACTCCATTTTTGATGTGATAATATTTTCACTCATTTTCATTCTTACTTTTCAATTCAAGGGATAATATTATTACAAAAAATGATAATATTATTCCTTCTTAAAATGAAAAGAATGAATAAAAGACGGTGAAATTCTCTTTTATAGAAAATGAGAAGGAAAAGAAAAAAGATAATTTAAAAACATAAATTTTTATGATCTCTTATTTTATCAATCAAAGATTTTTTTTTTTTTTTCATTGAGAATTACAAAAAGTTTCTATTATATAATCAAATAAACAATTTGCATGCAGGCGGAACCTCTACATCACAAAAAGGTGAGAAAATTACACGCATGCAGAGTCATTAAGTATCTTAGTTTTGCTATTTAAATCAGACCTTCAAAAAATAGGGGATGGAATTATATTATCAAAGTAAAACAAAATAACTTGAGGAGGTCATCAATGCCCTAAATAACTAGACATACCACGTGAGATACGTAAACAATACTGACAAATCCTTTGAAATAAAACACAAACTAGTGGACAAACAGTAAAAGGAATTGGGTTAATGTCAAACTTTTGGAGGAAACTAATTCCTTTCGACTTTGAATTCAATATTTTTTCACTCTTTTGCGTATTAATTCATGTTAATTTAATTTCAAAGTACTTTCTAGAGTGTCATTTCTATAGATGCACGTAAGATGTACGTTTACCTAGAAATTTAAATGAGGGTTATTAATTTCGCCAAATGAGAAACTAGCTGACTCAAGAAAAATTCTATCGAATGTGTAAAACTAATCCATAAAACCTAGAAACTTGTACAACATTCTCGTCAAATAAGAGAATATCAAATATATGAATGTACGTTTATGTGTGTGCGTGAGATAGGCTAATAAGATAAAATATTTACTACATAGTATGTTAATTATATATAAGGTGAAAATTACGATACTATATTTCAAGTAATAAATAATTGACATTACCATCCATAATCCGTGTTTCGGAACTTGAGGTACTAAAACTAGCATAAGTCACATTCTGAAATTCGACACCAAATAAATAAATAAAATAAATTTCTAGCTTAAAATGTCCTAACAAAGGGAAGTGATATGCCATGTATGGTGTTCATATACTGCCCACGTGCACATCTCTATGCCTTAAGGTTAGCCTTTTTTCTAAAGCTTTTTAATATCTTATTTGTGATGAAAGCAATATGCTTCCAAAATCAACCCTTCAAAAAGGTAAAATATTTAAAGGTATATTATTGGGTCAAAAATATTATAATCCTACTTCGCATTTTGTAAGACAAAAAAACATTGTGGTATTAATTGGTCAAAATAAAGTCCACAAATTGGATTGCTCGATTTCAGTCTAATTAATATTTCATCCGTCCTTGAATAAATATTTAATTTGGTGATAAATTATCCTCGATAAATAGCCCATTGTAGAGTCAAAAGTACTCCCCCCGTTCCATAAAGCATGACACACTTCTTTTCGGCACGGAAATTAAGAAATTGGTATTTTGTGTGTAAATGTGGTAGGTGAAAAAGTGAAAATGTGAATAAAGGGTAAATTTTTTGTCATTTTTAGAAACGTGTCATGCTTCGTGGAACAGACCAAAAAGGAAACTGTGTCATGCTTCGTGAGACGGAGGGAGTAAAATATTTCAGACTTCCCATTTTATCTTTATCCTAAATGCAAATTCTTTAGTTTTGGTCCTTTTGGATGATAAGAGTATAATCTTCCACTTATATGAATTTTGATGATTGGAAAGACTTATTCGGGAATAAAATGAGTATTACTTATGAGTATACGTAGGATATAGTTTTAATTAGTATTTTTCAATATTTAAACATAGTTTAGCAATTTAAAATATCAAAATAGCTTGAAAACTTGGATAAAAATAGTAAATGCACGCATATTCTGAAATCTTGATTTCTTTATAGAACTATGGCATCAATTTTTGAAAATTAAAAGCAAACATATGTACAAATACAGTAGGAACAGTCTTGAGGTTAGTTCCCTTCCAATACATATAATCTCTAATCTATAGGTAACATCACCAACCCTAAAATTGATATTATCAAGTGATGATTGAATATAGGTTTATTCAAATCTGTAATCTCAAATTGCAACCTTAAACTTTCTACAGTGCTAAAATCAAGAAATAATTTTGATTGATTTTTTAATTTCCCAGAAATAAATAAACTTCACATACCAAGTATTTCCTTTGCCGCTGGAATGATAAATACAGAGGGGGACCTGAGGATAAAAGAAGTAACAACATTAGTCAAAAACAAGAGAAATTGTGAATGGTATCATATGAAAGCACGTCCAACCCGTTGCTTTTATGGATAGTTCGAAAATCTCTGCTGAAGACATGGAAAAACCAGCAGGATGTTAGAGTTTTGTATACTGTACAAAAAAATCAACAACGGGATATGTCTGCCTGCATATTTTCAGCTACGTCGTGTATCTTCCAGCTTACTTCGCAAAGTCGAGAGGTTTACTACTACAGGAAGAATGATAGATTCTTAGATACGTTACTGGAAAGACCGCCCTCAGCAGGCGGATATTTTCCTTCGCTTGTAGCATTTTAGAATGACCTCAGTGTTTCCAGATTGTCTGCCTGTGCTCGTGACTCGTAGAGGATACTCGAGGGCAGGTTGGATAGACGAGTAGTCCAGGACAGTTGGTTGATCCATCACCTGTACACATAGCTCACCGTGAAAATTTCATTGAAAATATGCACATTACTGAACTTGAAAGTTGAAACTATTAAATGATAAAATGGTTTGAGCTAATGAAGTACCACAATGGCTTTCTCGGCAGAGCAACCGGCATCGCCATTGTCAGCTACTGTTTTGTTGCTGAGGTGAAAAGTAAAAAATGAGAAACAAAAACCCGTATCTTGAATCAAATTGTCAAGATAAGAAATGTAATATTAAGAGATATAATCAAGGAACATCGTTTAATAACTGGAACATTCTTGATCATATATGTAGTGAAAGTGCACTTAAAAGAAATAGTACTGCAGTGTAAATAGAGTATATAGCGACATAGCGTTACCATGCCGATTCCTGCTCCATGTTGTCAGTCTCCTCTACTTGTTTCCCTTCAACAACTTCAGAAACAGCACTGTTTCCATCAACCCCAATGTCGGCATTGATGTCTACATGGTCACATCCGTTTGTTTGTTTTTCTGCAGAAAGGTGTTGAAGTAGGTTAGATCCCTTTTTGTGAAGAAAACGCATGTTACACCCATCGATCAGATAGCAATTTCCAGCATTTCATTTACCTGCAGGTAGGCTCAAAATCATTGAAAGATTGATCTTCAACATTTTCTGGCAAAATACCGTGCCCTGGAAATCGAGGAAGGTATAGACCAGAAAGTTTAATCTCTCTGAGTCATCCATCTTGGAGAACCCAAATGAAGTGATCCATGTGTTCAATACACTAGGAATAGCAGGCAAAACAAGCCTCTCGACTCCCAATTCTGTGAGTTGCTGCAAAAGCCAAATTCATCAAATAAGCAAAATAACACGGCACCAACAAACTGTGGAGAAGTTCGATGTGATAACAATAGAACTGCAAGTTTTTTTTTTTCTCTCTTAGAAAGTCGGCAATCATATAGCTTTGCACTAAAGAAGATGTGTATAATGAAGGGGCAGCTTCATGCCAGACACGGTATCTATAGCAAGTTTATGGACCGGGATAAAAAAATTTAGTGCACAAACATAAGGTGAGAGAACCCAATCAGGATAGGACTTCTAGAGACATTTTAATTTTTTCTGTATAATAGTGTGCAAACAATGATTAGCAAGACGACTTGTTATGCAGCTCAGAGGGAAATGAAGCAAAACCATGGAGTTCTAAAATATCGGAACACAATACCTTCTCAAGTTCATTCATCAGAATTCTGCACATCCCAAGTCGACGATATTGAAACCGCGTCGCAACCAGAGGGACTTCTGCAACTGTTTTGCCATATATCCTGGAGTCAGTAGGACACAGACTTCAAGTTACTTCAACTGATCAGTACAAAAGAGTTGCAAATAAGAATGTGAAGCATCAAATACCTCACGGTAGCCGCTGAGATCAATTCGTCATTCTTTTCCAATATAACGGTATAGAACCCTTGAAAGTTCAAACGGTTTAGATCTGACCTGTAAATCGAAATATTAGTACCGCTTATACGGTGTTATGATTCTTATGCCCTCAATATAATAAATAAATAAGGATCTAAGAAGATAGTCAAGGTACATAGGGATAATATTCAATTAAATTATAATAATTTCAATCTAGTGAATGTCCACTATTATCCATCAGATTTGCTAGATGTGGGAATGGGCAAGACAAACAAGAAACACCAGGCACGCAAAAGTAGAAAAAATTCAAACAATTGAATAGCAATGGACTCTAGAGAAGCTTTGAAAATATGCCCAAGTAGCAATGGGGAGACGAGACTAGCATACCATCTATTAAAGATAACGTCTTCCATTAGATCCCTCCTGGTCCTAGGCTCTTTGACGGGTTCAAAACATTCATGCATCACGCTGAGAGCAACATTAAGCTTGCTGTAACTCTCCACCAAACCCTCATCATCAGATGCGCCGTTCATAGAAACGTCTGATTCCATGTATTTCAATAAAGTCCAAGTCATATTGTCAGTTCCCACAGGAATCTTTACCCCCAGAATCCCACGCAGACCATAAAATATCTGCAAAAGAACAGTCATATTTAAATAATAAAGTCAACAACAAATCTGTATAATGATGAAAACAATGTTATGCTTCTAGATGCCTCAAAGATACTTATTTTCACTCGTGATTCTAAATTCAAGCCATTTTCAACTTGAAAGAAATACCACAATGAGCAAAGAGAGCTCTATAAAGGAAAACAGGTAACGGTACCTGTTGACATGTATCGTGGCAGAACCAATAACCTTCAGGATGACAATGTGTATCTCCTTCATTTGTGAGACACTCAGCATGATCTACATGAAGTTGTTAACGATTAGAGCATGATATACTCGAGAATCTAATTTTTTGTTCTTTTTACAAGTAGATATGGACCTATATGTGTTACTTACATCGTCGTTCACACTGACAACAGATGAGAAAAGAAAAGTCCTTGGCTAGTCTATTTTCTGTATTGAATCTGCTCTTCTTGCAAATCTGACAACAGCACGATGGGCAGAACCAATCACCATCTGGAACCTCCTGTTAGAGCTCAACACAATGAGAAACAGAAGAGATCTAAATGATACCAACACAACCTAAAAGAATTAACTCGATGGTCAATACATATTTTCAAAAGAAATAAATAATGAAGTGGTAAGACGATGTTAAACACAACAAGCGGATGAATATAGGAAATTACCTTTAAACCAACGCACTGAGTATGAAACGAGGATGGACACAGGTCACACAGAAGTAATTCACCTCCATAGTGACAGACAGAACATATGTAGTCACTTTTTCTATTATGTTGGGTTGCCTTCGGTTGACGTTCTAACCTTGAATTTCTGCTGCTATTACGTAGTTTCAATTGCAACTGGCACTCAAGCAAAGACCTACCATCCTCTAAAAAGATATTTGAGGAAGGTCTGTGATCACTGCTGCCAGAATGTGCTTCAAAGTTACTAAGAGTAAAGATTCCCCCGCAGCAACTACATTTGATTCCCTCACGAGATATTCGTCCTTCTGCTATTCGAGGACCGTTTTTGCTACTGCAATATTGAACTTTTTCTCTAGGCAAAATTACATTATTGTCAATCAACCACGACAAGATAGTTCGAGGTATCTGCTCAGAGGAAGAAGCAGCCCTCTTGCGTACCCTTTTACTAGATCGCCTCACTGGGGTTGAAGAATCAGCATTTGAATCTCCTCTCAGTCGCATTAATGCATTAGATTTCCTTCCTCTCTTGGGTGATAGTGAGACTTCAAGACAATCTGATTCGAGCTTTCTCTTCTTCTTCCTAGACATTCTGGTTTCATGAACTTCACCTTTGATCGGCTGAACAAACCCTTCAGATATTGGCATGCCAGATAACTGTGTATTGCCAAACATGTCATTCTTTAATAAAGGGGTACTTCCGGTGGAGTCCATCGCCAGTAATGGAAGATGTGATTTACTTGTGGATAAATCACCATCATAATTGTTGACGAAATCTTTGTTTACGACTCTTCCTGTGGCAGGAGAGAGATCAACAGGAGTAAGTGCACCAGCTTGAACACACCATTTACAGGCTGAAACAAGAGAGTAAAACAATTTTCCAGTAGGTGACAGAAAGCGTATTTCCCTGTATCGTCCTTTGCTGTGGTAATAAAAAGACCATCCAATCGCAGACAAGTGTTTCTTTGCTTCCTCGCTTTTCAGTTGTTTTTTCCATTTATATCCACCTTGGGATTTCTTCTTTGAACCTAATAAACAATAATCCCTCACTGCTTCAGGGCAATATTCAGGTTCTATGTCAAACTTTTCATCGAGAATGCATGACTTGGACAATTGACTGGAAGCTTCGGATTTCCCAGAAGGTGAGAGTGCTTCTTCATATGAACTCACAGAATTTGCAATGTCATAATTTGGGAGCATACGTACTTGTGATCCAGATTCCAACTCAAAGTCATGGTCGAAAACCTTAATAACCTGAGGAAGTGAATGAAAAAATTTCCCATCAGGGGACAAATAGCGTTTCCTAATCGTACTTCCTTCACACTCACGTGTATACTCAATTTTCCAGCCCAAATACAGTAGATGTTTGCTAACATCCAAGAAGAGCCCATTTGGAAGAGTCTCTTTGGACATCAGACACTTGGTATACTTGTCAATGACACCAGGGCAATGCTCAGGCCCAGGAACGAATTCGGGTACAGCTGACTGCCATCTAAGTTTTCTCATCCCAGTCGATTTTTTGCGTTTTTCTCGTGGCAATTTCAAACTAAGAGATTCATCATAATTACTGGAACCAATCCCAGAATCTTCATCTGGATTAGGAGACAAAATTTGTTCGTTCGTGGGTCTAACTGAGATAACAATCTGATCGTCCTGAATCTGAACCTGATTATTGCTTCCATAATTCACATCAGTTGGCGGAATTCCTTCATCATCGGGTGCAGCTACAGCAAGAGAACTACGAAAAGGTCCTTCAGCGTTTAGTATAGATTCAAAATCTTTTTCTGGAAATTTCAATAATGTTTGTCCTGTTTTTCCTGGTTTCAAGGATGAGTTGACGTTTTCGAAGATCTGCTTAACAGCCAGCTTTAGATTATCATAAAAAACCTGCAACATTATTTTTTTCCATACATCCCGCTTAGAGGAAGTCCACTCCCCAAGCTTTCCAAAGTCATCCTTTGTCCTCACGTCATACCATATTTGCTTCACAGAGACAATGAGAGGAAAGTCTTGCTCCAGTTCCTCTATTAATTCAAGAAACAACCAGTTCCCACGAGATTTCCATTCTTCTGTGACCTCATCCCAATCCTTACTAAGCCGCAAATTATCAACCTTGCCTTCGACTTCATCACCCAGATCAGGAAAGAAAATTCTCCGCCTCTCACACCCATCTTCGTGGTCAAATACCACACCTTCCCACCAGGCATCGTCATAAAACAAGTCGACACACGCTCCATAATGCAGACTTCGTGCCCCTTCAACACCCAAAAGCAGAGATTCTGGAGAAGGCCTAATCAAGCCCCTATACTCACTGGGCCTCTTAACTTCTTTATCAAGAACCCCATCAATTGCAGTGGTCACCTCCACATCCTCGACCAGCTTAGCAGAGCCATCATCACATAGAATGAGATCATACTCAACTACACGAACCAATTCTTTGCAGCCAATTACCACACCAGGGTGCCATGAACCCACAAACCCATCCTCAACGCTCCTCACCTGATCAAGATTCCTCAGTGCTAAGCAAATTTTTTGGCAATACCCATAAATAGAAACAAATAAGATGATCACCAAATATAGCAATAGGATCATCAAACCAAAATTCCCATAATTCAACCCCCTATACCTCATTTATCGCATAATCTAGGCAGAGTACCAATGCTTATGCATAAAACTCATAAAGTTCCAGATAAATTTATGATTTTTTTCTTTAAATTGTTATTATCCAAAGAAAGAAAAACATAGTCACACTCTTCTAGGTTACTCGAACCCGGACGTATTGGTTGGAGTAGAAGCGTCTTACCAAAGACTGCGCTTTGCCGTCAAAATTATGAAATTTTACCAGATAAATTTATGAAATTCATACACAAACCTTACCAATAAGATTTTGCATGTCCATGAAAACCAAACTAATAAAAAAACCATATCCATTTAATCCAACCCATCATCAACTCGATCATGAACGATAGAAGAAAACCCACATGCAAAGAACACCGTCGCGTCTTTTGGTTTGCCCGCAGATAACACAATGCAGATAAAATTAAGAACAACAAAACTTCACACAACGAGACAAAGCATCAAGAAATCAATAAAATTGACAAAAAACCAATAAAAAGGGGGAGAATCAAAAGAAAAAGAGTTTTTAATGATCACAAAAGGAAGATACCAGAATTGGGCAAAAAAAAATACAACTTTATCCACTTACGGTCAGACACAAGAATTACGACGAATAAAAGTACCTCAACTTTATCATGAAGAAGAAGCTTTCTCTCTCTGGCCGCCATTTAGCGTGGGGTTTTTGAGTTTTCGTTTCAGCAAATGGCTTTTGTTACCTTTAATAACCATGGGTTTATTGGGGTTTTGAGGTTTTTGTTTCAGAGAAGTTTTTGTTTCCTAATAAGTAATGGGTTTTTTTATATATTATTATTATTATTATTATTATTATTATTATTATTATTATTATTATTATTATTATTATTTATTTGAGGGGATTCAGTGGGTTTTGTTAAAATCATGTATTCCATCGGTGCCAAAACATTGATTGTGTCAAGTATTTTAGTCCACGTACCTCTCCAAAAAAAAAAATTAGTAAAAAACAGTCCACGTAAATCTCCAAATTCTAATGCGTATAACTCCTCGAGTTTAATTAGAAGAAATATATTTTATTGGGCAAAATGCATGAAAATACCCCACTTTATACCAAAATCTGGTTTTTTGACAATCTTTTTTTTTGTTGCAAAAATTTCAACCACCTTTCAATTTGTTGCAATGTCCGGCCCGTCAAATTTTCCGGCCAACTTAAATATGAGTTGGCAGCCGGAATGCCAACGTGACATTAAAAATGGCAAATCACACCCCCTCCCCTCCCACGTCACCCACCTCTCTCCCTGTCGGTTCTCTCTCTCTCTTCCCCCCATCCCCATCCCCCTTGCCACCTCGACTCCTGCAGACCACCATTGCCAACGCCGTCTCTCTCCTTCTCCTCCGGCGGCAGAGGCCGACGCCGACCGCCGCCGCATCGGGCACCACCACCGCCCTCTCATCTCTTTCTTTTTCCCCTTCTCTCCTGCAAAAACCCCAAATCTGCAAATAAAATCCCTAAATCCTTTCTGACTTCTAGCAGACGGACAGCAGGAGCCAGAAGGTCACTCCCGCCGCCGCCGATCTCACCCGCTCTGGACCGTCGGTCGACCTCAAAGGCCGAGGCCGCCGTTGCTCGTTCTGCCGAACAGCCCCACCGTCCAGCCGCCTCCCCTTTCTCTCTCTATTTATGGCAGACGCCAGCAGGAGCATCAGGCCGCTGCCGCCACCGGCTCTCTCTCCTCCAGTCGATTCCCGGTCGGAAGATCCACCCAGATCCGCCGCCACAACCGCCTGAATACCCCCTCCCCATATCCCCAGCATACTTTTTAAATCTCAGAAACCAAACCAACAATTACGCATCTGATGTGCATAAGCTTCTACAAACAATGTGTGATTTTACAATTTTTGCCACACATAAACATAGATCCATTAATGGAAATAAAAGAAGAGTCTTGAGCCCTGCTGTGTTGTCTGAGTCGGGGCGGTGGTTACCGCTTGTGTGTGAGACGACTAGGCGGAGAAGGCGGCGCGCGGGCGTCGTTCTCGCCGGGAATCGAGTGGAGGAGAGAGAGAGAGGCCGGAGGAAGTGGCGGCGGTGGGGGTGGGGGAAGGGGAAGTGTCCGACGGAAGTGAGAAAGGGGGAGGGTGGATCTGGAGAGAAGGGGGAGGGGGAAGAGAGAAGAGTGACGTGGGAGGGGGTGTATGTGTGTGATTTGGCATTTTTAATGCCACGTTGGCATTCCGGCTGCCAACTCATATTTAAGTTGGCCGGAAAATTTGACGGGCCGGACATTCAACAAATTGAAAGGTGGTTGAAATTTTTGCAACAAAAAAAAAGATTGTCAAAAAACCAGATTTTGGTATAAAGTGGGGTATTTTCATGCATTTTGCCCTATTTTATTCTATAGTTTATAATTACAAATTTTAAAAATAAGTTTATGTTTGGATGTAGTTCAATCATCCGAAATTGTTGATCATGGTGAATTAAACCGGTGAAGTCTATAACAAAAACTGATATTTATTCTTTACTAACATTTGCATCCCGTGCAATGCACGGAAAAATATTTTTAATTTATATATTTATATAAAATTAATACTAATTCAATTATTATACTTTTAAATATAATAAAAAATTAATTTTAATTAAATATATTTTAATTGAATAATGAAAAAAAAATCACAATTATAAATTTTGATATTATGAAAAACAAAAACAGAAAAAATAAGTTAAAAAAATTAAAAATAAAATACTAATTAATTAAAAAGAATTAAAAATATATTTATTCAAAAAAGATGAGAGAGGATATAGAAATATATAAAATCTTAATATTTAAACAAATTTATTTTTTACATTTAAAATAAAATATTTTCATAAAATATATCATATTAAAGTTCTTATAGTGATCTTTAATTTGATATGCATATTAAATATTTTATAATTAATCGAATTTCACAATTTTGGAAAGAAATGTAACAACAAATAAGAAGTTAAAGAAAATGAAAATAAAAAAATATATATATAATTTAAACATAAACCTTCAATTTTATTATAACTACAAAATTGCCACTCAATTTTGAAATTGATTTCAAATTGGAAACTCCCTTTTTAATATAGTATAGATTTATATTTTCAATTGATTGAATCTAATGAAAAAATCGTTATGGTATATTGTATTTTACTCATAGGGGAGAGTTCAATGGAGACCACTCTCTTAAATAAAGGATAAGCACCAAATCATGTGCGTTGATCTTGCTTAATCTAAGGGTGATAATTTAACCTTTAATTATGATTTTATTTCATTTATTTTATATAATAAAGGTTAGGTTTGTCATTTTGTATTTTCTTCTCTCAACTCATTCTCTCTCTCCCAACTCACGCTATCTCTCTCCCACACTGTTCTTCTCCGGCGAAGCCGCCGGCATCTCCTCCTCCTCATGTTGTTGCTCCTCGCCTCCATCTCCTCCTCTGTCTCATCCGCCGTCCCCTCCGAGTCCGAGACCGCCACTGTCCCCTCCATTCCCCATTCCCTCGCCTCCCTCCCCAATCTCCCCAATCTGTCGACGCCGGCGTCGCCAAGGAGCGGTCGACGAAGACGGCAACGGTGAAGAGGGAGTTCACATTCACCAGGCCGTCCAGGGCGGTCACGTGGACGTTCGTGGAGGCGACCGTCGCGCCGCCGCCGAATCTGTAGATCTGTAGTGTTTATAGAAAATACTAATGAACATACTAATGTTCGTCAATATGTTCGTAGAAAAATAAATGAACATACTAATTATGTTCGTCGATATGTTCGTAGGAAAACAAATGAACATTCTAATGTTCACCTATTATGTTCATTGACGGATCAGGTCTCAGAATGGGAAGAGATGAATTTCCGGGATTTGTTTAACGTGATCCCATATTTCAGTGGATTTGAATGGGCATATTTGCCATTTTCGGATCAGATAAATGTAATTAATCAATATTTAATTTCATGAAAAATCAAATCAGGAAATTATATGAACCGTTGATTGGAGTAAAATGAATTGCCTTGATTTGATCTTTATTCTTTATCTAAGGGATTGATCTCCATTAAATGCGACCCTATACATACATAAGAAAATATATAAACATTTTTTGTGCCTTGCCCGAGTTTAATGCTTGTGTCGTCATGTAAGCAGTGAATTAAGATGATGCTTTAAATGCATTATAGAATTCAATACACATAAAAATAAAAATAAAATATAAATTTACAAATTTATACAATGGGAATAATTGTAAATGAAGGATAATTGAGAATTTGAAATAATGAGATTTAAAAATGTCATATAAAATGGTGTAACTTTCTTGTTAGATAGCTCAACATTGTATGCTATTTTATTTAAGAAAACTCGAGTCTTTACTATAATTATGTTATTTAAGTAAATAACTATGTTAATTTCAATACAACCTAAATTCATATTTGTGAACGTCCATAATAGTAGTGATAACTTAATTATGGTTTTGTTATAGTAATATCTTGGAAAAGGGGCAATATGTCTTTACTATAAAGTATTGAGTAATTCATAATAATTTATGGCTGAAATTTTAAAATGTCCATTTTCATAATTTATATGTTAAAAATGCACAATTTTATAAGAACCTAGTTTTCATCTAAAGTGATTAGCTGAGCTTATAAGCTTTGTAAAATAACTTATAAATTGTTTAAGAGCTTCAAATAAATTCCCAAACATCTGATAAGATTTTAAAATAAACTCCAAAAATTTATATACAACAATCATTTTACAAATATTATTCAATTGTAAAACATATAATTGTTGGAGCATATAATTTTTTTGAAATAAGCTTTAATCAAACACCCTGTAAGTTATTTCTAATATCTAAATCATATTTATACTTGTAAGATAAAAGATTCGAACCCAAGATATTAATCTTCTACCACTAGGCCAACACACACAGTGCACTTCTATTTTGTATTTGTGTATGTGTGTGTGTGTGTGTGTGTGTTTTTTTTTTTTAATTAAATACTCCACCTACTAATTTTCTATTTTTTTTCCTTATTAAATTACGAGTACTTTGCCTTCTTTCTTTCGTTTTTTTTTTTTTTTTTTTTTTCATTAAGTCACGTCTACCTACGGATACTTTACTTTTTTAGCCAATGGTACCTATGTTTTTTGTGGTTGCCAATATTTATTGTTCTATACTTTCGGTGGCTACCTAAGAAATTACAAAATTCTTGAAGAATAACAAGGTACGTACTTTTTTTTCTTCTTTTTTGAAGCGGAAGACGAGCTATTATTCAAGAATCATCAACCAAAAAACATTCTCTGAGCCAGTCAAGAAAATCCGATGTCCAACAAACCGATGTCGGACAATCATAAGCCAAATGAGCTAATTTATGAATAGTCATATTAGCCTCTCTATAAACATGATTCACACTAATAAAACAATTCTCGATCCCTAGCTTCCTGCAGAATATCGTATATATTGCTTGGAAGGAATTGCTCTTCCTCACCTTCATTCGCCATCGCCCTTGCTGCAAGAAGGGAATCCGTGAAGACCTCTTTATCATTTTCATGGCATGCAGCTGCCATGATTCTCCATTCATGGTTTCTGGCGATAACACCAGCCCCATAAACATTCATCTGACTGTCAAAAATATGAAATTCATTTTCTTTAACTTGTATGAGAAAAAAAGAATAACGCGTATATTTATATACACACATTTCAATCAATTATTAATTATATTAGTAATAATTTTTGGCTTACAAAATGATACTATTATAATAATTTTAGCATCTCTATCATAATGTTCTTTATGCTTTCCATGAAGTACTGACACAGAATCTTGCATTTATGCTGTGAACTAATATAGCTAATAAATAAGGATGGTCGAAACAAAAAGAAGCAAAAGAGCATTGAAAAGCGAAGTAAAAAGAATGAAACAATTATTAAAATATTAATTTATATCTATCTTCTCTGTATAAAAGTAGGTCCACTTAGAAGAATTATTTTTCCGCCCAATTTTGTTTAACCTATAATTAGAAGGTGTAACTTGATTTATGGTATTAACAAAAAGGGTTATTCAATTTATAGTCCTCATTTTACTCTCTATAATTTATTTAAAAATAATAATTAAAAAATAATTATAAATTTATTGTTTTAATTTATACTTTATATTTTATAGCTTCTAAATTAAATTAAATTAAATTAAATTAAATTAAATTATACAATAAATTAATAATTTAAATAAGTTTAAGAGACTAAATACATATAATTTCCAATCGTAATATGAAAATATTTATCTGCACGGGTTTGTAAAGAAGCAGCGCCGCTTTTTCCATAAATCATTAGGTGCAACAAAATTCTTATCAATTAATTAGCAATTGAACTGTGTGTAATTGAAACAAAAAGTGGTTCTATATATATAATTGATAAAGTTAAAATTTATGGACTATAAATATTTTCAAATTACGATTCTGAATTAGACGTGTTTATTCTTTTAGATTACTCAAATGAAATTGTTAATTTATTATAAATTTAATTTAATTTGAAGGCTATGAAGTACAAGATAAAATATTAAATTTTTAATTATTTAATATATTATTTTAGGCAAATGGCTATAAAGTGTAAACTGATATTTAACTGCAAAAATATAATAAAGCAAAAGATTGATATTTAAATTTAGATATTGTTTAAAACAAAAGAATGAAAAAGTAACTTGAAATTATTTTGTGAACTTCGAAACAATTTCAGTTTATTTACTTTAATTAATTCATATCAATATATTTTCCATAATAGTTTTAGTATTTGAAAAGTCAACTAATTACATGCCACTAATTTTCCATAACAATAATGACAGTTAACATGATTTATGCTAATTGAAATCATAGAGTGTTGGATAGTTACTGACTTACTGTTGGTCCAAAAAATAAATAGTGTGTACTTATTGTAGGTCTTGCAATTAAACTTCACTATTTATGACCTTAATTTAAAAATAAAAAAACATTTTAAAGTTAAATTAATCCCTACTTATTATATTCTTCTCATACAACAACCATCACACATTTGTGTATCTTCTTCTCTAGTTTGATCGTCACTCGAAGAAATTTGAAGTTTTCCCTGACATGAGGACAGTAATCCAAATAATTTCAAATATACTTTAATGCGGACTGTCTATTCAATATATTGGACCAATAATTATTTTTTATGTTAGAATAAGTATTATAGAGAAATAGAGGTGAGGTGACTTATCTAGTAAGCTTTGATCATAATTTTAAAAAAAAGACTTATCGTGTAAGCATTAATTTCTTTTCCCTCTACCGAAATTGAAAGGATCTCCTTTTAACATGCATTATTTGCGATGCACAAATCCTTTGATGGTGTATTAAAAAATACTATATACTTATTTCGTATATCGCACGAGCGCAAAATTATATAATTGGATATATAATTAGGAATGCCAATCGAGTCGGCCCACTCGGCTTTGACTCAAGGTTTCGGGTTATTTTTGGTTTGGGCTAGTCGATTTTTTTAATTTTCGGACTAAATTTTTTCGACCCTAACCCTAACCCACTTGGTTTCGAGCTAGCCCGTTCGGGCCCGCAACTTTACGATTTTTTTATATGTTTATTTTTTTTATAGACAATCATATTTTTTTTTAAAAAAATTAGTGTTATTTTAACTTAAATCTACATAATATCTAACTTTAACTTCGTTTCCGATAACAATTGTTTATAGATTTAACATAAATAACTATCTTTTTTTTACTTTTATATCATAGATATTTGTTATTAACTGTTGGAAAAAATCAAAACATATTCTGCAAGTATCGAAATATTATTATCAAATTAAAAAGTAAAGTACTAAAGTTTAAAAATTGTAATTATTAAAAAAGTGTTCGGTTAATCGGGCCAACCCATTCAATTTTCAGACCAACTCTATCGAGCTCGCGCTATTTTCGATTCGGGTCAATCGGGCTAAAAGGGTCGAAGCCATGAAAATACCCGGGAGCATAAACAAAAGTGCAATAGAAAATCAGGTAGTACAAATACCAAGTAATTTCCACACAAATTTGTTCCTTTTCCAAACTAAGTATGAAAAATACAAACTAGGAAAACACAGTAAAATCTTACACCAAATCCAAACTATCCATCTACACACAACCAAACAAACAGAGAGCTCTTAGTTAAAAGTTGATTTTGTGATGCAGCAAACTAATTATTTGTCCTACACAATGCAGACTACTTATTGATGATATACATACACTTGCTAATCAACCTGAGCTTCTTCACATGTGCTAGCCCCTGATGGTGAGCCCCGGAGCACCAACGCCGTCCCTCAACGGAACAGAGTCGATGATCTTGGATGTCGCCAGATTCCCCTTCACCAGGTGCTTCTCGTAGGCCGAGTTGTGGACACCGATGGCGGCCCTGCCGGAGGGATCTAGGTTCTTCGACCATGATGCATCCCACAGAACAGCTGTGGGAGTGCTGCAAGCCACGCTCGCTCCTCCTGGAACGGTGAGACGGGCAGAATTCTGCATCGCCATACGCAACAATGCTCAACAACAGGACTAGTTGTATATTGACAAGGAATCACCAGTTTCTGTTTGAAGCAGAGTAACTATTACCTGAGGAAAGAATCTCTCGAATATCATTCTGTAGTAGTACGCCTCCTTCGATGTGGGCGTGTTATGGGGGAAGATGTGATCGGCGTTAAGCATCATCCTATCAGTGACCTATAAATTTGATGGGAACACCAAGTTTAGGCCACAAAGAAATGAGTGTTATGATTTCTAAGAAAGAAATGATTGATGAATGATATTAATATTGGCCTTTGGAATACCCCCATTAATTCAAGCAGTAACACTAATCCTTATGAATATTAGGATATGACATACATGTTCTTCGGCGTGAGCTTTGAGCCCGTCGATCCAACTGTAACCCACACCGTCACTGAATTGTTCCTTTTGCCTATAGAGGATGTGCTGCAAAAAATTAGAGCGAGAATGTTAAGAATCAAGAATCACAAATGATAAAGACTCTTGAGGAATGCAATCATCTAATACCTTTGGAAGATATGGGCGCTCCTCATCATCGAAGGCCCTCCTCATAATCCACTTCTCGATTCTCCCTTGGTCAGGCTTTATCTGCATAGTATGGGAAATTATTTTCGATATAGTCTTACACATCGAGCTGCAAGCAACGTGCAGGTCTCAATTTTGAAAAATAATGAAAGATACATATATACTAAACTTAAAGCCCTACCAGCTTCCATTCAGGGTCAATGCTCATTGCAACATTCAGAAATTCCTTATCCAGAAACGGAACGCGAGCTTCTAAACCCCATGCTGAAGTTGCCTTATTTGCTCGCAGACAATCATATTGATGAAGGGCTTTTAACTGCAGATGCATAAACACCATCATTAGTTTGTCATGATCTAAGTTGCTCTACATCTTTGGCCTTAGTAGGTATGGTTGTACCTTGCGGCAATTTTCACGGTGGAACTCTTCCTTGTTGGGTGCCTTGTGGAAGTAAAGATAACCACCAAATATCTCATCCGCGCCCTCACCTGATAGGACCATTTTCACTCCAAGTGATTTGATTTTACGTGACATAAGGAACATAGGAGTGCTAGCTCTAATAGTAGTTACATCATAAGTCTCAATATGATAAATCACATCCTCAATTGCATCAATTCCGTCCTGCAATATATCATAAAGATTTATCGGTATGAAAGAAATCAAGAGAGCAAAAACAGAAACATCCCGAGTATACTTAGTTGATCTATCACAGAAGGGCGGAGCTTACCTGAACAGTGAAATGAAATTCATGGTGAACAGTTCCAAGATAATCAGCAACTTCTTTAGCAGCCTTCAAATCAGGCGACCCCTGCTCGAAAGGAGGGTGGAATCTGTTAGCATCAACTGCTAGAACGCAGCTGCTTAAACTCAAATTACATGCACAATAACTTACCTCAAGGCCAACACAGAAAGAATGAAGCTGTGATCCCCATTGTTTTGCTGCTTTCGTGCCAGCCATGTAACGAGAAGTAATAGATGCAACTAGTGATGAATCAAGTCCTCCCGAAAGAAGAACTCCAAAAGGCACATCAGTCATCAGCCTTTTAATAACAGCCTGCATATGTAATAGCCAAACAACAGTTAAGCAGAAGACACCTTGAGTATATCCCACAGTTGAGAAAATAATTCATATATATACATAGATTAATTTGAGTCTTACACTTTCAAAAGCACGCCTCAAAACTAAAGGGTCGTAAGGAGTTGAAGGGATGGCCTCGGAAAACCAGGGAGGGTTGTACCATCTTTTAAGCCCTCCACTCTTGCTTGAGTAGAGGTGACCAGGTGGGAAGGCTTCAAAGTGCTCACATTCATCGTGCAGCCCTTTGAGCTCAGACGATATCCAGATAGAACCTAAAGATCAAACGGGGAAATAGATTCAGATAAAATTATCAGATATCCAATTATGTTTTACTTTAATTGCTATAAACAATATAGAGGACAAAGAAGCAATACCATCAAGACCCCAACCAATATACAGGGAAGTGATCCCAATTGCATCACGAGCTACAAGGAAGCTATTATCACGGCAATCCAGCAGCACAAATGAGAACATCCCATCTAGCATATCCAAAAACTTTTCTCCATACTCTTCGTACTGGAAAATTAAACATCAAGAAAAAACGTACACAATTATTAGAACAAGATCAACAAGGTGCATCATGTTTTGTTGATTAATATCTTGGTTAATACTCACAAGATGCGCTATGACATCACAGTCACTTCCAGTACGGAATTTGTGGTTAGGCAAAAGCTTCCTCAGTTCCTCATGGTTGTAGATTTCACCATTCACCTAAATCCATCCAAAAAAACCACATGAGGAAGCAAGATTTCTGTCCATTTCACAATTCAGCATGTAATTTGTGATTGAGGAAACAGGATTAGTCAACGGTTTGTGAGTTTTAAGCTGGTTCATGATAAATTAATCCGATGTTAAATGCCACTGAATTTGTGCCCTGTGCATCTAGCGTTATGTGTGTCTATATTCATCTCACTCTAGCTCACATTTAACACACGTATTGAAATGTTCGTTGGACCAACGACAAGAGACACGGGAAAAACAACAAGAGATGCAGGAAAAACGACGTCGCAAAATGGACCTACCGTGACCACAATCTTTTTGTCTTCATTGTAAAGAGGTTGATCCCCAGAGGCGGGATCGACGATAGCTAGCCTCTGATGGGCCAGGTAAAAATCTCCATGCTGATACAATCCACTCCAATCAGGGCCCCGGTGCTTCAATCTGTTAAAATCATCGAGAAAATCAGCTAAAATCAATTTTTGGACCAACCAGAAAGAAATGTCTGCACATATTAAGAAAGAATCTTAACACAAATATTTTGCTTTCCATTTCATCAAATTGTTGACTATAAAAAAAACTTGTCTCTTTTGCCTTCCACATTACATAATCATTATTACAATAATGTGCGGATAAATTATGATAATAAAACCTGCGCACGTAAACTGAGATTAATGAATTTCAATACTTCGCCACCTAAAAACAATCTTAGTGAAAGATGAAAAACCGAGGAAATGTAATACATCGACAACATAAATTTAATTTGCTTCTATAATTGTGAACGAAGTTCAAACTAACATAACTCAAAATGGCAAATAACACAGCATAATTCCAACGAGGACCTCGGAATTAAAACTCACATCGTTTCCGAAGAAAGTTTGCTCATAAATGACGTGTCTCAAGCATACAAAAACGAACATTAACGTCAAAAGTTACATAAAAACTAGGATGGTAGAAAATTACCTGCGAGAAAGCTCGAGAACGCGAACTCTCTTGGCCTGAGAGTCATCGGCGCACCCCAAAACCGCTAGAATTCCACACATTTTTAAATGCAAAACCTAAAAATAACGAGAGGAAATTCACGTGATGAGCTAATTTCTTGCTTTGGCCAGCAGTGACGAAACCAAAAACAACAAAAACAAATTAAAATGTGAAGAGGAGAGAGAAAGCAGTGAGATTAGGAAGAGTGAGAAAGGTGGGGCAATGTTGGGGGAGAGACTTACACGTCTAACACTGATATTGAATGAGTTATGTTCTTCACCGTCTGCATCGATGCCATGTATCACCTTCTATTTATAGGAGTTTCTGGAATTTGGGGTGGGGAAGAAAACTCTCTTTTCTTTTCTTGTTTTCTTTAAAAATAATACTACTAATTAATGTATATTTAGGGTCGATGAAATTCAAACTCGTCCCTTCTTAATTACTCGATTTGTATTTTACTTATAGACTGACTAGATTGCATCATTTGTTGTTTTTTTTTAAGAGAAAATAAATTAGATACCATATTCGATGTAAAATAGATTTAGGCACTAATCAATATACTCCTATATCCACGTAAAAATTATCACATTATAATTCTAAATAAATAAAAAATGCACTACAAATATAATTTTAAATTGAGTGATTATAAAGTAGAATACGATTCTCATCAATAATAAATTTTGTAAATAATACATAATTTAAAATTAATAAGATGATTAGTTGTATGGACGTGGCTCATCTTTCATTGGTATAATTTTTTTTGAACAAAAGAAGTAATGTCTATAAACTCAAGAGATTGAATGTGAGCTTTTTTATTATTTTTTTATTTTATGTAATTTGCATGATTCAACATATACACATGAAAAAGACGAATTTTGAATCTAAAGCATTAGCTTAGTTTCAGGTTCAAAACAAAATGTACCTATTTATATAAGCCGACCAAGTACATCAAACTTAATTCAAATTTAAAATAGACTAGAGAGCGGGGCGTTTTATTTACATGATTGATAAGATGTATGATTAATTATTTTTATCTTTAAAATTAAGATTTCTCAAGTCTTACACTTTTAATGAGATATGAATAAAGTAAAACCACTTTAAATGATAAAAAATAATCAAAGATAATCAGATATTCTAAAATTTCAATTTATCTAAATAAATAAGAGATTGGTCTTACTATTTTAGTATATCTAGATTGATTCTTCAATTAAACGTGCCCTTAATATCCCGACTCACTTTGTAATATGAGGTCCAATTTTGTAAATATGTCAAGTATAATTTGGAGTTTAAATTGTGTTACTCTCACTTTAAAATCGTACTCTTCTCGTATTTTCATACAAGATGTATAATTGGGTATATCTAAAATATATTTTTCAAAATATTACATTTTTATGTATTTTTTATAGAATTATACGTTTCTTTTTAAAAAAAATTAGATTTTTTTTTCCTTAGATTATTGGTTTATCCATATCTATCCACATATATATATTTTTATTTGCAAATAAATATAGTAAGTAGTGATGGAAAAGTCGTTGTGATATGGTGGGAGACAAGAAGACAGGTCATTGTTACTTTCCTGCGGCGACGTTTTGCCACTTAGTCGTATCAATTATTCCAAAGTCGTTTTTTAATTTTTTTTTTTTTTGGGGGAAGTCGTTTTTAATTAATTGACTATGAACAAATGGGACCAAATTATTCGGTATTTCATTGGGTCTCAAAAACAATATTCGGTATTCCATTTTATCTGTTACATTATTTTAGGTGTGGTACAAATAATTGAATAGAGTTTTTGTTTTGTAGCTATAATTGTTTATCTCAGTACAATGTACAGAGATTGCCATGATATTATGTTACTACAAAAAATGTATTATTTCTACCTGATCCGAATCGAATAGTTATATTCCCATACAATAATTCACAAAATTAACCATATAAATTTGTATCGTATAAATTAGAATAAACCTAAATTAAAAAAAAATCTTTATCTGAATGTTTGGTGCATGTGATTGTACCACAAAATGTTATAATTAACTGATATTTTTAAAAAGAAGAAAAATTATAGATGGTTGCTTATGTTAAAGAAGTGATCTGTTTTTTTGGAAAAATAAAAAATAAATTTTAAGTAAGTTTTTTTTTTTTTTTTTTTTTTTTTGAGGAAAGGGGTTTAATTATTTTGAGAAAGAACAAGAAAGTAATATACCAGCATGCACACTATTCCATTATATTGCACTCCATCTAAAACTTATTGGTTCATAAACATACTTTTCGAAGTTAAGGAAATAGTTACAAAACGAACTATACAATCCATATGAGCAAAATAATGACTTATGCAAATTCCATTCATAGAAGTATATGATTTAATTATATAAGTGAATGACCGAGTAAAAATCAAGATCTAACTTCTAAGTAGCTAAACGTTTATACAAATATAAACAAAATATACATAAATTTTAAAAATAATTAAATTTGGAGTTTTAAAATCAAAAAATGTAAGAGTAAGTTATTGAAAGGGAACCGCAATTAGGGGATCTTATCCATTCCAAAATATAGGTGCTGAGTCAGCATTGAGATGTTGTACATATCCAAGACTTTAGGAGGAATGCATCCATAAAAGATACCCTCTCCAATTGGCTAGCCAATTAAGAAAAAAAAATTATTTTAAATTTTTATGATATTTTCCTTTGAATATTTCACAAATTTGGAAAAGTATATCTTGTTGATGTTTATCCTTGTGGATGAAATGACTGGATAATGAGTTTGAGGTTCTGATTCAATCCAAGCACTTAGTTTTCCACTTTGAAAATGGTTTGCTGTAAGAATTATTTTTTGACTACCATGATTAAAAAAGTATTCATTGTACTCTTTTATCTTTTATATATAATCTGAATATTGCGTGTAGAGTAAAAATGCATTGAACTGTGATTCAACTTTAAGTTATGTAACGTTGCAAATTTAAATACTATTAGGTTTGTTAAATCAATATCGAGGCTTAATATCATTGTGAGAGGGAGATTATGGCGGTGCTTAATTTGAAGTGACATCTTTTTTCTTTTTTTCTTTTTTTATCATATTTTAATAAGGGTTAAGTATCAAATGTGCTCCTAACATAGAGGTCTCTATCACGTATAACACCCTATACTCGATTTGGGTTCAACTAAACCCCCGAAGTTCTTAATTTGGTGCAATTACACCCTCCGTCCTAGCCCTAATGGCCGTTTAACACCGTTAACTATTTTAATTTTTATTTTATTTTGCAGGCGGTGGTGGGACTCACGCCTTCTTCTTCTTCGCCAAGCTCGCCGTAAACACGTCGGAAGGCAAACTTGCCTCCCGGCTCCAACAGTTGGCTCGTGGGCGGAAAGCATGGGATTTTGCAGAAAATCGCAAAATGTCACTGAGACCAAACATCAAACACCTCATCGGCGCTTTCCCTTCTGCCGCCCGCCATTTCTCCCACCACATAAACCGCCGTCCACAGCCACCAACACTGAAGTAGGATCCCTACGCCATACTCAAAGAGGACCCAGTCCAAGTCCTATCAGACCTCTGGGTTAAATTCTTCTCTCAATCCAACAAACCCTTAATCCTTCCAAAATCTCACCAGCTTCCTCTCAAAACTCGACCTCTGGGTCCTAGCCTACCAGCACGCTTGCGCTCACGCAACCGGCTCTTACCCTCCCAAAAGCGCCATCCCCTTTCACACACTCACCAGCCTTGTAATTAACTTCAAATAAATTAGACGAATGGAGGAAAAATTTTAGAATTCCAGCGAGTTTGTCAACCAGGGGGACCACTAAAAAATCATATTCCAAATCACTGCAAATCCCATGTGTTTCCCGGCAATCCACGAAAAATCAAAGGAAATTCTAGCGATTCCTCGCGGTTCCATGCGTCTTCCAAAAATTTTCCGAATCAGATCCACAGCTGCTATCTTCTTCCACAAAAATTGGAAAAATTCAGATCCACAATCTGCTATCATCGTCGTAGCAATATTTCTGGGGTCGACATCCCTGATTAGTTTCTGCCTTCTTCCCTAAGTCGCTGTCCTCTCTAGGGTTTGGGTCGATGAGCCTTAATGACCTTGCATTCGGGCCGCCACCACTTGCAGCTGCCTCAAGGTCACCGACGACCAGTCAATTTGGGAGATGGAGAAGATGCCGGTGAGATGAGGGTGGGTTCCACCTTTTGCAAAAAAAAAAAAAAAAGTTAACGGTGTTAAACGGCTATATACGTAATATAAGCCTCTATATTAAGGGTGTATCTGATACTTAACCCTTTTAATAATAAGAACATTATCGAATATCGATCTTAAAATATATGTATCGTTTAACAAATATGATAGCACATAAAAGGAAATTTAAAGATTGCGCTACACGGGACTTGAACCCAAAACCTTTGATCTTAGGCATTAATCTATTACCATTTTACCAACACACGCACACTAGTTTTATATACTCCCTCCGTCCCAATATTGTTGGCCACATTTGGTTTCGGCACGGGAATTAAGGAGTTGTGGAGTAGTATTTTAAGTGTGTGGGTAATATAGTATAAAAGTAATAAAGTAGGAGAGAGAATGTGATAAAGTATGAGAGAGAATGTAATAAAATGATAAAGTAGGAGAGAGAATGTGATAAAGTAGGAGAGAGAATGTAATAAAGTGATAAAGTAGGAGAGATAATGTGATAAAGTAAGAGATTGAATGTGATAAATATTTCCATTTTAGGAAAGTGGCCAACAATAATGGGACAAACTAAAAAGGAAATGTGGCCAACAATATTGGGACGGAGGAAGTATATATTTTTTCTTTCTTTCAGACAGTCCACCAATTTTCATCGTTCTACTCTATTTCAATCTACAATCCAGTTGATTTTATATTTCAAATTATTCACAACTGTTTTCGCAAATTAAAGAAAACTTGAACTATTTGCTACATAAGTATATCATGTCACATTCTTAGGTACCACCTACTTTTTTTTTGAGGAAGATTAGGTACCACTTACTTATGTCTTAATCTTTTTATTTTTGTCTTTATGAGCAAACACGTACACGGCACATGATAAAAGATTTAAGATTATATTGCGAGTAAGGTCCACTGCTATTATTGAGTGTCGGTGATTTTTTTATTCTCATGCCTTTCGCGTTCTTCTTCTTTTTTATTATCAAATTAAAGCTCTTGTTACTATTTGTAATTTGATATGCATATTGAATGTTTTATTATTAATTAAAGTACAAGATTTTTAGAAAAAGACAAAAAAGGGGAAAATGATTTATATTGTAACTCTCGCATTAAACATATTTTTAAAATTGTTAAATCAATTTAAAATTAATTTTAAATTGAAATTTTAATATATTATAGATGTCGTTTTTTTCCCCTCAATGTGTTGTTCAAAATTATGCTCTAGAACTACTATATATTAAGAAACCTTTTCTTATTGATGATCATGAATTCACGATAACTATATATTTATTATTTGTATGGAAATTTGGAAAATTGATTCCAAAATCATAAAAATATATTGTCATCAAGTTATATATTCTTTATATATTGCAAAAATTAATCACAACAGTCGCTGGTGACCTTATTTATATTAGGATGCGTTTACTTTGGTAGTAAAATTTTCATTTGAAAATGATGGATAAGAAAAGGTGAAATAATATTATATTTTTCTCCTTTTTTTATCATGTGTTTACTTTGTTAGAATTAGATGGATAAAAAAATTGAAATGTTGAAAAATATTTTCACACCCTCCCAATAGGATAATATTATCCAACATTTGTGAGAAAATGAGTGAAAAGGGGCTGCCCGAATAAATTTTCCAGCCTGACCGGAGAAAATTATCCATCATAGGAAACATGTGAAAATGATGAAAAATATATATTTTTCTAACATTTTCTATCAAAGTTTAGTATATCGGAGAAATCATAAATTAAGGACGCGTGACCTTTTGTTTATTGAATAACCTTTTGTTTATTGAATACTTAATTTTTATATAATGGTGAACGTGAATTTAAGATCTTTGTTCTTAGATATTGACCATTTTACTATTATATTTATCAAGGATGTTTCATAGTTTAATAAAGATAAAAACGATTAATTACCTTAAAAATCATAAATTTTTGCTGCCAATTGAATTAATTACTTTTAAATTGAATCAATTATCACCATTTCCAATCTTTTTGCAACTCACCGATCAAAATTCCCTTTGACAAACATATTTGATTTGTCAAGTAAAACGTCATGTCAACTATGTTTCGTCGGTTTATCATGATCTGGTCGAATGTTTTAATCGTAGTGCCGTAATCATATATACATCACGTTGTAATTATAAACTAGCGTCAAATCGGCCGACGTGAATTATTTTATCTCATTATTTATAATTATTTTATGTTATTTTTATTACTATAGCATATAAAATAGTTTATATATAAATTATTTTTTTAATTAATTTGATATGATTAAATTAAATTAGTAGTACAATATTTGAAATAATATTAATCTTAATAACTTTCGCCAATTAAATGTATGTTGTGATAATAGAAATACATTTTTATATAAATATTCATTTGATGAAGTTTATAAAAAGTTGATGTGGGATTGAATATTTTAGAAGAAAAAAATATGTAAATTTGAAGTATGATATGATGTACGATTGATGTGTCGCATCTGCTATTAATCGTATATCGATAATATTTACTCTCTCCGTCCCTCAAACATTTTCCTTTTTTTCTTTCTATTTTGGTTCGTCCCCAAAAAATCTTCCTAACTTATTTTTGGAAACAATTTAACTAATTATTATTCTTACAATTTCACTTGTGGGACTCGTGCTCCACTTTCACTAACTATCACTCTTACAATTTCACTTTTTGTGGGACCCATTCTCCACTTATCAAATACATAACTAACTTTTATTAAAACCCGTGTCATCCTCTCTTATGAAGATGTTTGGGGGATGGAGGGAGTATTAAGTTTGTTCAAATTCTTTAAATTTGACGGATAAGAAATAATTTAATGAAACATATGTCATATAAGTATCATCTCATATGGGCCTATTAAGACCAGATAATCATATGAAGCTCTAAAGACTGCATATGACATTTGAACGTCAAATTTTTGAAAATCATATTTTGGAGTTTGAAATACCACATCTGAATTTTGAGCATCATCTTGTATGGAGCTTGAAGATTATAACTTACTTGTGAGTATCATTTTGTCTAGAGTTTGCGAAACTATAATTAAGTTATGAGAATAATCTTGTTTGGAGCTTGACATGCCATTTCTGACTTTTGAGCACCCTCTCATGTGGAACTTGAAAAATCATAACTTAGTTTTGAGCATCATCTTGTCTTAAACTTAAAATGCCATAACTGAGTTTTGAGCATTATCTTGTCTGAAGTTTGAAAGACCATAACTGACTTGTGAGCATCATCTCGTCTAGAATTTGAAAGATCATAATTGAGTCTTGGTAATCTCGCCTCTTACTTATGAGCATCATCTCTAAAACTTGAAAGACGAAAAACTGAGTTACGAGCATCATCTCGTCTCAAACTTTATACAACATCGTCAAATTTGAAATCATATGTACTCCCCGCGTCCCTGAAATAAGTTCATCTTTTTCCTTTTTGGGACGTCCCCCAAATAAATTCCTCTTTCTTTCTTTTCATTTTTGGACAATTACCCCACCACTAATAATACTTTATTTATTCTTACTTTTCACTTTTTCACCTCTCAATACTAATTATAACACTTTTCACCTTTTCACAACTCCTAATACTATTTATAACACATTTTTCTCTACTATCAATACACTTTACCAATTTTCCTTAAAACCCGTGCCGTCCCCAAAGAGGAACTTATTTCAGGGACGGAGGGAGTATATAGTTAATTATTTAAGTGAATACATCTATATATAAACGTATTATATATATACATATTAATTTGTGAGTATGATGTGAATCATGTGATAAACTTAAACTAATATTATATAATAAAATAAAATACAAATATAAATCTTTTTTAGATATGAAAATTAATTAAAAATTTATAAAAAAATAAATAAGAATGAATGAAAATTGAGGAAAATTAAAATAGAGTGATTATATGGCGCCACGTAGGATATAACTTATTTTGCTATTATATATATATATATATATATATATATATATATATATATATATTAGAAGGTCGTGAGTTATATAATGGTTCCTATAATCAAATGGATATGTAGGATTTATAATTAAATGAATATGTTGGATTTATCTAATAGTTTTATACGATTATTTAATAGTACAAACTTTATCTAATAGTTTTATACGATTATTTAATAGTATAGAATTTATTTATAAATTTATATGATTATTTCATAGTTTTTAAATGTAAAAATTGATTAGAAATGTATAAATAAATAAGAATGAATGAGAATTGAGGAAAATTAGAATGAAGTGATTGTACGATGCCACGTACTAATGGAGTTATATAATGGTTCTAATAATCAAATGGATGTGTAGGATTTATAATTAAATGGATATGTTGGATTTATCTAATAATTTTATACGATTATTTAATAGTATAGAATTTATCTATAAATTTATATGATTATTTAATAATTTTTAATTGTAAAAATTGATTAGAAATGTACTCCCTCCGTCCCACGAATCTTGACGCGTTTTTTTTTTGGGTCGTCCCACGAATCTTGACACATTTCCAAATAAGGTAATAATTAGTCTAAAAATAAGGGGTCTTAATTACATTCTCTCTCCTACTTTATCACTTTTATACTTTATTACCTACGCACTTAAAACATTAATCTACAACTCCTTAATTTCTGTGCCGAAACTAAACGTGTCAAGATTCGTGGGACGGAGGGAATATAAATAAATAAGAATGAATGAGAATTGAGGAAAATTATTTTGCTATAATGTAAAAATTGATTAGAAATGTATAAATAAATAAGAATGAATGAGAATTGAGAAAAATTAGAATGGAGTGATTATACGATGCCACGTAGGATAAGATTTATTTTTGCTATAATATATAGAATCTATCCATAAAAAATATACTATCTCTGTGTACATAAAAGAGTCTCATTCAAGGATAGATATAAATTTTAATAAAACTATTATTAGTAAAATAAAAATAGAATTTATAGAAATAATATCTAGTCCAAAAAAAAAGGTTTATTATTATTTAAAAAATAAAATAAAAGTATAATTTATAATTAAATATAAGAGAAAAAATATGATGTAATAATTCGAAAAGTGAAATTAAATTTTCTTTTTCGTAGACAAAAGTAAATGGATAAGTAAGACTCTTTTTTTGTGGACAGATAAAACTATATAATATTACGTATTTTAACAAAATAGCTAGTAAATGTATGTTTATTGTATAAAATGTCTATCATATAGAAATGACTGATTGTAATTGATTTAAATGTAAGACATTTTTTTTGTAATAAAAAATGTCTGTAAGATTAAATTACAATATAAGAAAAAGAGTGTGAAATAATATTCTATAAAAAATGTAATATAATCTTCATAAACGTCAAATAAAAACATTACTATACTATATTCAGAATCGTATTTGATTTTTTAGATAAGCATATACCCACATTTCCCTACAATAATTACATGTACCCTTTGGAATTAGTGACACGCGTTCATTCATAAGATAATGTTAAATTTATTTCGCTGTCAACCACGTGAAATTTGTTTAGATTTTTCGGAATTTCATAATAAAATCAATAAATTGTGACAAATATCAAATGGTGGTTGGATAGATGATGGAACAACATTCATTCGGTAAATTAATTTAGAAATTGTAAACATGTGAAGATATTGTTTCCCGTACGCAAACGATAATCGAAATTAATACATAGTCAAAGAATCTTTTGGGAATACTAAATATCCCATCACAATATTACTATACTCTAATTTTGCAACATGCACAATAGTCAATAAAACTAATTAATATCATACTATTATTTTTGTTCTCATTGTACGCATCACATGGGATCCTCTGTCTCACTATCTTATGTGTACTACCGTGTACCATTCTTAATTTATTATAATTTTTAATTATATTTTCTTCAATTTTAATTTATTATGCTTTAATATTATAAAAAGATAATTAACAAGGGTTCATTCATCCAATTAGGGTTTATAATTATTTTTTATATTTATTTGAATTAATAATTGATTATTTGGGTTCATTAATTCAAAGTTAGGATATATAATTTTTTTTAATTTCAATTTTTAGTTATAAATATTGATTAGTGTTCATAATATAATACTATTTTTATTTTTATAAAAAATAATTATAAAATAGATAAATTAATAGTGGTACACAGTGGTACACACTATATTTTGGGACAGAGGATCTCATCTATGTATGCATGGGAGATTTATATTGTGACATATATCAGGTACGAGGTGGCTCTCTTTGAGCGGTGAGAAAGCTACTTTCATAGTTTATAAAAAATACTCCTTCCGTTCGTCAAAAGTATGACACTTTGGTTGGGCACAAAATTTAATAAAATTGGTGATGATGTTGATGTAGTGGAGAAAAGGTCCCGCCACTTTATGAGATGTGTGGTTGAAATTGAATTTGGGGTGAATTTTTTGTAAATAGAGAGTGTTTGTAAGGATAAAATATAAAGGTGGATAGTGGGACCATGGCTTTAGAAGGAAAGTGGAATTCTTTTTACGCACGCCAAATATAGTAATTGTGCCATACTTTTGGCGGACGGAGGAAGTATATATTTTTAATAGAGGTGATTTTGGATACATTCAACTAGGACTGATAATTTTTGACACGATACGAAAGCACGATACGAAATCGCACGAAATTAATGGGTTAGTGTCAAGCCTTATCGGGTTCGTGTCCTTATCGTGTCGACCTGATAAGGACCTGATAATTTCGTATCGGGTTCGTGTCGGGTTCGTGTCACCTGATAGAATTAATATTATTATTTTTATTAAATATTTATTTTAAATTTTTAATTCTTTCTACACTTTAGCCTTTAGAATTTCGTGTTTAATAAGGTTTTAATCAGATCGTGTCATTATCGTATTATGTCAACACGATTGAAATCGTGTTGTTATCGTATCCGTGTCGTGTTCGGGTTTGAGTGAATTGTGTCGGGTTCGTGTTCGTGTCGAGCACTTCCTTAACAGGTCGTGTTCAGGTTTAGCCTTATCAGGTCGACCCTACCCGATAACGATCCGACATGCACGATTTGTCAGCCTTACATTCAGCTACTTTCATAGTTTATCGGATTGACCTACATCTAGACCTCGATTCGTATAATGATCCAAATCCGCATCCTGACCCAAATCGTGTAAATGACACTATTTGATTATACAAATGACATTGTCTGTAATTGATACTATTATGTTATAACGACATTGCGTATCAATGAAACTATAACATTATAAATGACACTGCGTGTAATTGGCACTATTCAGATATATAAATGACACTTCCTGTAATTGACACTATAATATTTTAAATGATACTATGCGATTGAAGATAACCCTATAATATTTAATTAAAATATTACAGTGACAGTTATAGGCAGTATCATTTGTATAACCGAATAGTGTCATTTATATGATTTGGGTCAGGATGCGGGTTTTGGATTATGATGCGATTCAGGGTCTGGGTGCGGGTCAACCTAGTTATATGGTACACCCGGTTGTACCCAAGTTTTTGTGTTTTTAATAAACAAAATATTTACAACAAGCTATCTTTGTTACCGCTCATATCAAGCGTTGCAGCTAGGGCTATTTAAACGAATATCGAGTATTGGATAATTCGATAACCGAATCGAACCATTTGGGTTTGGTTATCCAATAATCGAACCATTTCAGTTATTGGATTGGTTTCAGTTATTAGATTTTCAAAAATTTCGAGTATCGATTAACTCGATAATCGATTTGGGTTAACCGAATAATCGATTTTTATTTAATTAATAATTTAATATATGTATATGTATATATATATTAAATATAATTATTATTTTTTTCTAAAAAATTGATATTTAGTTAAATAAAATTATTTTCTATTACCAAAACAAGAATGAGTATTAGTTCAGTGGACAATTTGTTCGTGTTTAGATATCCAAATAACCGAATCGATTAACCGAACTTGATATTGGGTAACCGAACACTCAAATCAGTTCGGGAACGATTATTGAAAATATACGAAAATCAATTTTGGGTAATTGAAATTTTCAATTCGAATAACCGAATCCGATCCAATCAATAAGCCTCGTTGCAAATGCTTGAGTGTCATAAAATATACTCCAACCCCATGCATTTGTGTTCAATAAAATCAATATAATCTCTTAAAAAAAAGTGACAATACATTACATATGAATAGCTAAAATGATAAAGTGTATAAATTCTTTATACTTACTCATAAAAATATGAGTTTGTAATATCCACTTTTGAGTAAAATAACTTTATCATCCTTATGACAAATCAAAAAAGTTAATAATGTTGACATCTTATTTATTACTATTATTTAAAAAAATAAACGAAAAGTTGAAAACTAAACCCTAAACTTATGTAAACAAAAGAAGTGGGTGTTGTGTGCACAACTCACCTAAGTAAACTAAATCGAAAATTTATTTAATGATTCACATTTATTACAAAAGCATTATGGCTGCTGACTTTATATATTTTATAACCCAAAATTGTGAAAGAAGTGGATGACGCTGCTTTTACATTTGAGTTCATTAACTCTGAAAAAACAATACTACACGCTAAGCAAATTTCAGTTCATTAGATACATGTAAAGAGAGGTTGTTGTGTCATTAGGAGCAAGTATATACCAAGAAATTCAATTCATTTATATATAGTGTACATTCGAAAAGGTAAGCAAGAAAATTCTTTCAAACCAGAGCACGACCAAGACGATTCTCTGAATTCAAAAACAAATTGATCCGAAGTCTTATATTACACCTGATATGTGAAATATATATATATTTTTAATTTTGCTAGTACACGGTTATTGTTCTATCATACATAGTTGTGCACGATTGCTTTCATAGGTGTTTAATTAATGTGAATTTTTTTTGGGACATTATAATAATGTTTAGGACTAAACCAACTAACTTGAAACATTAAAATAAAATCGTGCGTGCAACCGTGTACACAACTGTGCACAAATCGTGCACGGTTGTGTTCATGAGTGCACGGTTGCAATTTTGTTGATTCTGTGTTATTTACTTATATTAGTTATTTATGTTATATATATATATATATATATATAGACTTATTACATATTTTGGACTTAATCATATCATCTAAAACACTATATACGTAAATTAAATCAGTTTTCTAGCATTAGGGTTCATCCGTGCACGACTAGGGTTTTCCCGTGCACGGTTGCACAAAACGTGTACACAGTTTGGTGTTAATTGATTATTATGTTATTTCAAGCATTTATGTATATATTGTTTATGTTTTTATGTACACAGTTTCATGTTTGTGTATTTGATTGTGTATTTTTTTCGTTTTGATGCAGATGTCGTTTCAAGGTATGACTATATAAAAAATAAAATTATACTCACTCTGTCCCACTTCAATTGACACTTTTACTTTGAGCACTGAGATTAAGAATAAATGGTTGGGTGTGTAAAATGGGTGATGACCATTTGTTTAATGTGTGTAGAGAATGTAGGGACCACATACTATATTTGGAAAGTGTTAATTGAAGTGAGACAAACAAAAAAAGGTAAGTGTGCCAATTGAAGTGGGACAGAGGGAGTAAATTTTTTTTTTTGAAGCAAAAGATGTAGCCTTGTATTAAGAAATATCAAGAGTTACAATCTCCCTCAACCATGAGGGAAAGTCCTTCGTCCAACTGACAGTATCAAGACACATCTTAGCAAAATGAGCGAGCCTATGCGCAACCATATTAGCCTCTCTATAGACATGTTTAACATTGAGGAAGAAAATTATCTCGCGCTACCTCAAAGATATCTTTGAGATCATCCGGCAAACATCTCGTCTCTTCCTCTTCGCTCACCATCGTCCTCACCGCTAAGATAGAATCAGAAAAAATCTCTACAGGAGCAAGCTGGTGTTCAACACAAATAATAATGCCTTGAATAATTTCCATAATCTCTGCCATCATCACACTCGACACGGGATTCATCTTTTTCGCGATCGCCACCTTCACCACACCCTCATGATTTCTGTTTTTTGCTAGCCCCACCGCAAACTACCTCACGCCGCTGATCTTCCGTACGATGGCGTCAAACGGCGGCAATGGCCCCTCGGGCGTTGGTTGGTTCCCGCCGCCGTCTTTGGCTTTCGGTGGGCTTAGTTCACCGGGCGACAGAGGTGCGCTCAATCTGCCGGTCGTCTCTACCAATTTTCTTCCAAATACTCCTCGTTCCTCCTTGGTTGTAGGAGAGCACTCCGAGACCGCTTCTCTGGATCGAAGTTCGGGTGTTGCTGCTCCGTCTGCTGGTGCGTTGCCTGCGGAGCGGATCTTCACCAAACAATCTAAGCAGCCTCAATCTTTTACTTCTCTACCAAACCCTACGATGGCCCCCACGTCTGCTCCGAAGGTGTCGCCTCCTCCTCGGCCGAATGCCTCTTTTGCAGATAAGCTGAAGGCTAGGGATGGCAGTCCGACCGAGCAAATTTCCAAACCTAGGGACGTCCCCGCTCATGACTATACTATCCTCCGGCCGGAGTTGGTGGATCTCAAGCGTTGCCTTGTTTTGGACCCTTCTTTCCACCAACGACAAGTCCGGCGTTTCGCCCATGCGGTTCACGGCCGGCTGATCCTCCGCAAAGGTGATTCACCTTGGTTTGCAGCGGATCTTTGGGAGGAACTTCAGCAGCTTTGGAAACCGTCTGCTGGTTGGTCGATTCATCCTCTCGGAAAAGGTTTCTTCACTTTTAATTTCACCACCGACGAGGATAAGGCAGCGGCTTTCGCTAAAACGACTTGGCGTCTACGCTCAGGTATACTACATCTCCAGGCTTGGGTGCCGAATTTTGATCCCTACAAAGCGCCTTCTACCCTTGTTCAGGTATGGATCAGAATCTTTAACTTGCCGCATGAATATTGGCACCCAGAGGTTCTTTCCGGGGTCGCACGAGAAGTGGGTACGCCTATCTTGATTGATGGTCAGTCTGCACAGGCTCATGTGGGTCACTTTGCTAGAATTCTTGTTGAGTTAGATGTTTCGGCTGATATTCCTGTGGCTTTAGATATTAAGTATGGCGACATTGGTTTTACTGTCAAGTTTGGATATGAGAATTTGCCTTTTTACTGCTCCGTTTGCAATGTTGTGGGACATACTTCTCACCAATGCAGAAAGAGTAAAACGACCACGATCGAGGAGGGCTTTACGGAACATCAGGGCCGGGAACATGGTCAGTCCAAGGTAGATGATCACAGGGTTGATCCTCGTCCCTACACCGGAAATCAGGATTCTCCAGCAAAGGCTGGACAGGCTTTAGCTGAGGTTGGACAGAAACTGAACTCTTCTTCAGACTCTCCTTCCTCGTCCAATCCCTTTGCTGTGTTGGTCTCTCTAGAGTTGCAAGATGAACAGAAACAAGTTGGTGATGATGACATGGACAAGCCGCCTTCTGATGGAGGCCGGGCTTCAGCTGCTTGCATCTCTCAGGACAGTCAGGGTAGAGAGGATATGGAGCAGCCTGGGTCAGATGACGAAAAGAGCCAAATAGAGATAGTTGAGCAGGAACACGAGAGGACTTCTGCACCTCTGGTTGTTCAGCCGCTTGCTGTTAAGCCTGACAACAACGCTGTGCTAACTTTGACTGGGACGACAGGACCCATTTCTCGTAGCCGAGGGCGTCCGAAAGGGGCTATCACCAAGAAGGGGAGAGTGTCTGATTCTTCTATCAAGCACCGGCTCCGTCGTATAATAAAAAATGGCATGTCTTCGGATTTCCACAACTCAGCAGGCCGTGATTCTTCGCCTGTGGAGTTCCTGAACTCCTCCAACTCTACCGATGCAGTCCATGCTATGTCGGTTGTGGCCTCTTCAAAAAAGAAGAAAAAATGGGGCGATATGTTGGACGATGAAGATGACGAAGTTTTAGACGAGGAAGACCCTCTTAAAATGTTCTCTTAGTCTTGGTTTCTTTTTTGGTTACCCGGGGTTTCTTGCGGGTGCTTCTGCTTGTTTCCTTTTGTCTCTGGTCTTTCTTTTTTCTTTTACTTTTTAATAAAATTTCTATTTCAGCTGATCAGTGGGTTGAATTTGGATGGAACCTACTCCAAATCAAGATTCGAAAATTTCAGGAGTAGTCCAATATCAAATCTAGATCCATTAAAACCAATTTTTATAAGATTTAAATTTAAAAAAAAAAAATGGGTCCATGAATCTAAACTAGGTCAAGTATCCGTTGCCATCCTAAGGGAGCAAATTATTTCGATTTGAGATCTTGACATGCATATCTGGTGGTAGGGGTGAGCATTCGGATTACGAATCGGATTTTTGCCTGATCCGATCCGATCCGAAAATCCGAAGTTTGAAGAAAATAAAATCCAATCCGAACCATATAATCCGTGGATCCGAATCCGAAAATCCGAAGTTTTCAGATGAAATCCGATCCAAACCGAAAAAATCCGAAATACAAGAATCCATAATTAAGCATCCATTTCAGAATTTCAAATCCGATTTTTGCCTGGTACAGCTGCATCATTTCAGAATTTCAAATCAAAATAAGAATCAACAAAATTCGAACACAATCATAAGTCATAATTAAGCATCAATTTTCAACATTCTTGAGGTTCACTAAAAAGCTAAAATCGAACCTACCTGGCAGCCTGAAGGAATGACGCGCCATTGAGGTCAGAGGTGGAGGGCGTCTGAAACTCTGAGGTCAGAGGTGGAGGGCGTCGGCCGTCGGGGACTCGGGGAGAGAGGCGCAGATTTGCAGTGCTCGAGCCTCGAGCTGCTCTGGGGGATTGCAAGCGCAGAGTAGGTGGGGTGGCGGCCGGCGGGGTGGGACGGCGCGGTCCGCGCGGTGGTGGAGACTGGAGAGAACGATGAGAGTCAGAGAAGGCGTGGTGGTGGAGGTTTGGAGCTGTGCGGCGCCGGATCGCTGATTTAGTTTAGGGAATTAGGGTTTAGGTTTTACTTTTTAGTATATTCAATAATTCAAAATTTTATATTATATATAATTATATATATATATATATATATATATATTAAATACAATTCGGATTAGTTCGGATTTGAAAAGTACTGATCCGATCCGATCCGAAAATCCGAATTTTTCTTAAAATTTGATCCGATCCGATCCGCAGATCCGATTAATCCGAACCAAAATTTAAATTTCGGATCGGATATTCGGATTTCGGGTATTTTGCTCACCCCTATCTGGTGGTCAATGATGCCATCATGCCAACACATCTTATTTACATAAACAAAATGTGGAAACATGACAATCAAAATAAATGATGATGCCAAACACATCTCATGATGACTCTATTCTAATTATAATTCAATTTTTTAAACATCACTTAGTTATATATATAAGTCCTTAATCCACACTCCATCTTTATAATTCAATCTCAATCAACCATTATCTATATGATTGGGACCCATTAAAAAAATATCTATCAAAAGTTTTATTAAAATTCGTATTGAACACAAAGTGTCACACTTATTATGAACGAAAATAGTATCGATTAGACATTGGCAATATGAACTAGTAATTTGGAGCCATTTCAGTGCATTGGTTATATGATTTTTTACTTATTCTCTCTGTTTCATTGATAATGACTCATTTTATCTAGACAAGAAAAGCACGGAGGAGGTGTTTAGAGTGTAAAGTAGGGATCATTTGTAAAGATGATGTGTAAAGTAAGTTTATAGTGTAAACTAAGTGCTATTTTTAGATCAGGTCATTATCAATGATACAGATAAAAAAGGAATGAAAGTCATCAATGAGACTCAGGAAGTATGTATTTGCATAATGAATTTGAGATCGCAACAAATAATTTTAATTTTGTAGATGATAGAAATGACAAGCATTGTATATAAGAAAATATTACAAAGTACATAATTTTATATCTTTGTTTTTATTTTTCTTTTATTAAATTATTGGAAATTTAATTTTTCTTAATTAAAAGTTATGTTTAATATCTATATTTATATAAATTTGCAAGGATGATGGAGTGTTTAGGACAGAGAAGAGAACCATGAAACGGGATGGTATAGTGACGTGTGTTTTAAAATTGTGAAACAATTTGACAAACACCAAATCTTCAAATTGAGCTTTGATATATAGATACTATAATTTTTTTGGGATGATAGCATATAAATACATTAGCTTTGGCTAAAATTTATTTTTAATGCGTAATTAAAAATGTTTAATAAAATACACGAATTTTATTAGTTGTTCAATTTTAACTCCATAAATGATGTCTACATGACTCACAACAAATGACATCACGTCTACATGACTCATCGGATATGGCATGACGTCTACATGGCGTCTATGTAGCATCTACATGACTCATTAAAGTGAAAATTGAACAATTAATAAAGTTTGTATATTTTATTGAACTTTTCTAAGTACATGTCAAAAATAGATTTTGATCAAAATTAGTGTATTTATATGAAATTAACCCAATTTTTTTGCCCAAAATTTCCATAATCAATTCATTAACATAACTAATTCTAAAATATAATCAATGCATAATATAAATTCTAAAATATAATCAATGCATAACTGATTCTAAAATTCTAAGGCCAAAAGGTCTTGGGTTCGGAGTCTCATGTGGCGCGATCTTTTAATTAATTTATTTAATATTATAAATTTATCAATATATATATATAATCAATGCAAAGATTACGAATTAGTGGATTGAGGCGGGAATATAAAAGGGATTTTGAGTGAAGTGCATGAGACAATTAATTGACCGACGAAAATACGGTTATTAAAATTGAATTTAAATCTACCGTGATTAGGAGATACTATTATTAATATATTATATATTATAAGAGATATTTCAATAAAATATATCACGCCTTAATATATTATTTTCTTTTATATATATTCTAGTGGCGGGCCTGGCTGCTACAGTACAGCCTGAGGAGATTATGAGGCATTAATTAGTTTTCTTTTTCTTTTGGCGATAGTTTTTATGGGAGTTTATGATTATTTTTTTCGTTCTCTCTCTTTCCGATGAGACATTCATTAGCGAAGGTTGAAGATTTACAGCTTAATGTGGGCAAAACACTCTTCAACTTGTAAAAATACACCCTTCATCCCATTTATATAGCTAGGCTGAGGCTGAGTGAAATTTACACAAGAATTAAGAAGAATAATTTAAAATAAAAATATATAAGTAAACTTTCTAATATATATGTCCATATTTCGTATTATTTAATGAAGAATTAAAGTTGGAGAAAATTACAAAATTAAATAGGAATAAATTAGTAAATGAGTAAAAAAAAAAGCCTATATATATATGGAACATATATGAAAAAGGAAATTAAACAAGGTATGGGAGTGAGGAGTATGTTTAATCAGATCATGGTGCGTGGATCTAACACAGGATTGTGCTTGTGAAATATTTTTATGTTGAACGTGGTTTGGATTGTGATTATGATATGAAAGTTTATTTGATGCAGTAAACATGCAATCAAATGCGGAAAGAAGCAAGAATAGTGCAGTCTCTAATCCTATTCAATGTTTCAAAGAAGATCCAATTTATTCAGTTTATGTAGAGGATGAGCATCTATGGCTAAATATGCATAACCTGTTCATAGTGATCGGAGATTATCCATCAGCATCACCACTGAATGCTATCCTGAATCTGGTGGAGCAGGACTTGTGCAAGCTACACGCGAACTACCCTAATTCACTGGCCTTATTCCTACAGAGAAACACACGTTTAACTTCCATTCATCCAAACTTCTTCGACACGATGCCGGATTTGTGCTTTCTAGACTTATCAGATTCCGAACTTAAAACCTTACCTTATTCGCTTTTCAACCTTCCGAAGCTCGCAGTGCTGCTGTTGAGGAACTGCAGAAATCTTGAAACGCTTTCGCCTGAAATACGACACCTCAAGACATTGGAGGTATTAGATCTTTCCGGCACTTGCCTCCGCGGACTCCCCAATGAGATCTGCCTGCTTCAACGAATGAAGATCATGAAGCTAACCTTTTATTCACCGCTTGAAAGCGAACACAAACTATATTTCCCATCTCAATATGCTACTCCTTCTTTTGTAGCAAATATGAGAGGAATGCAGTCGCTTAGCATTTGGGTGAAGCTTGGAGATCGTCGGTGGTCGGGAGAAGGTGTGGAGTGCATAATAAACGATATCACCAAGTTGGAGGGGCTCACCTTTCTTGAACTCAAATTTCCACAAGTGGAAGCGTTTGCGAATTTCATTGTATCAAGCCCTTCGTGGAAGAAGCAGCGCTTGAAGAGGTTCTTTTTTACTGTGACCCAAGGTGTAGGTGTGATGAGGTCTACAGTAATTCCGGTATCAAAAGAGGTGGAGAAATTGTTCCATCGAGGAAACAAATGCTTGAAATATATTGATGGAGATCATGTGGCATCCCGAATTGTTAACACTGTTCTCAACCGTGCCACATCATTCTACTTGGATCATCACGTTGAGCTCCGGAGTTTATCTGAATTCAACATTTCTAGTTTCAAGGCATTGGAGTTCTGTCTCGTAATAGATTGTCGGGAATTGCAAGAGATTCTGGATGAGAAAAGTGGTGGAGATGCATTTCCATGTCTAGAATTTTTGGGAATGTACTCACTACCTCAACTGAGGCGAATCTGGACGCCACCCCGACAGGCAGGGTGGTTGAAGAGAACCTTCAAGAGGCCTGCGCCATGGACAAACTTTGGAGCTCTTAAGTATCTTGTGATTGATGCATGCCCGAAGCTACAATTCGTATTTTTGGAATCAGTTGTTCGGTGTCTTGCCAACTTAGAGGAACTTGAAGTCCGTGACTGTAAATTCCTGGAGATAACAATCAAAGAAGAAGGCAAGAAAGTCAAGTACAAAGACGATGATGCCCTTCCTAGGTTATGGAAAGTAACATTTAGCCAACTACCGAGGCTGCATACTTTTGGCTGTCCTGTTCGTCTGTTGCAACAAAATATCAGTGTTTATAGGTGTCCCTATTTTGATTCAGACTCCCTTAATCCTTCAAACTGAGTTTGATTGCAGAAAACAATTACCAAACTTTCAAGAGATACAAGGTGGACTTTCAAGGGTACTTTTATAGACCTGCCTTTGCAACAATAAATCTAGAAAAATATTTTAGTATAAGTCCAACTATATATATATATACTCCCTCCGTCCCAATAAAAGTGGCCATTTTTTTTTGGCACGGAGATTAAGAAGGGGATTGTTATGTTTTAATTTAGTGTGACCCACCAAAATTAGTGAGTACTAATTTTTAGAAAGTGGCCTACAATTGTTGACCAAATTAGTGAGTAATTGTTGACTTAATTAAAGTAAACTTTTGTCATTTTTAGAAAGTAGCCACTTTTAATGGGATACCCAAAAAGGAAATGTAGCCACTTTTATTGGGACGGAGGGAGTATATGTTATTGATTTAATTTATGTATTCTATTATACTATATTTTAATCAATAAAATACACTTGTATGTATATTTATATCTTCATTTATGCATTGAAATTAATTTAATATTATACTAAATTTAATTTCAAGAGTAGAAAAACATAAATGACTAGTCACCTTTTTTCCGACCAATGATGAATTAATGTTAAATAGGGTAGGATTGGAATTAAAAAAAAATTAATTATTAGTTATTAAAACATAAATTAATTAATTAAACTTCCCAAATTTTCTTTTTGGGACGTTCACAAAAAAAACTTCTATTTACTATACCCACCACTAATAATACCATATTTATTCTTATTTTTTCACATTTTCACCACTCTCAATACACTCAACAATTTAGTCTTAAAACATGTGTCACTCCCTCTTAAGAAGTTCTATCGACACAAAAATCGTATTGTGGAATAGAGGTCACGAACTTCGTGTGCATTGCATATTTTTATTTATTTATTTGAGTATTTGAGAATTCGACGAACTTCTTATTTAGCAAAACATTGAAGAAATATTAGAGATCTGTTCACTGCATTAAAAAGATTGTAGTATAATCACATCAAATTTTCCAACAACACCTATCAACAACCATACTACTTTTCCACGCTTTACTCCACCTTTGTCATCCTTTGTAAGTACAATTTACTATTCCAATAGTGATTAAATCCCCTGCTTCACGTAAGGACCAACCTTCCTCTTCCTCATTCACCATAACATCAGCTAGCCCTTTTTACATTCATAACACTTAACTCTAAAAAAAAAGAGGAAGAATAAAGGGTTCTCAAGGGCCAAAGCTCTCTCACATTTCACACATATTATTTCGCAAGCAAGGAAACTCAAAGTGCAAAGTCCTATACTCCTATACACTGAAGTCAAGTTATACAGCAGCAAAGCAAACCCCAAACATCAACTACATTCTCCAAGGTTTCACATTAACCTCTTAGTTTCCTCCTCTATTTCGATTCTTTTGCAAACACCCTGACCACAACTCATTCACGCATATCATTCATATATGTACTTTGATATTGTCAAGATTTTGCAAAATATACGAAACTGTATAAATTTTAAAAATGCAAACTTTTACATTTGCAAGAACTTAGTACAGAAATGGTGATTTACACAAGAATAACAATTTAGCAAGTAGAGACTTGACTTTGATTTGTGCTCTGAACCGGGGACGTTGTTGGTGTCGAGTCGGAGGGGTGACGTCACTGTTTGGGTTGATCTGAGAAGTGGGGGAAGGCCTTGATTCTGCTGAGTTGAGTAGATGGAGGCGGCAGACGGTGGTTGTTGCTGTTGGCGGCGACCTCGCCGTCTGTCGCCGGATTATGGAGAGAGTAGAGGGAGACGGTGATGTAGATCTGGGTCGTAGTAAGAGGGAGAGGCACAACGGCAGCGAGGAGCCGCTGTGGTCGCCGAAATTTCAATAGGGGAGAAGAGTTATATGGGGATCTAGGGCGCGGTTGTCGCTGGTGTATGCAGAGATGAGGAGAGAGTTGAGAGAGCAGAGGGAGGCAGGATTCTGGTGGCGGCTGGGTTGCTGTCAATCGGATAGAGGGAGACGGCGGCGCCTCGCTGTCGCCAAGGAGGAGGAACGTGGAGGCGGCGTGGAGGTTGTTTTCGCCGGGTTCGGTGAGACAGAGGGCAAGTGAGGGGGAGGTGGGTTTCTTCCGGGGGTATCAGTGGTTGTCGTTGTTGCTCCGGCGGCAATGGATTTGCAATGGTGAAGGGGTGGGTTCTAGCGTGAACCGAGAGGGAGAGAAGGAGAGCTGGGAGTGTGTGCGTGTGTTCTGTGGTTGAAGAAAAAGGGGTGGAAGGTTGGGCCGGGTCTTGGGCCGTTTTTGATAAGTGTTGGGCCCATTTTATTTATTTAGTTGGGTTGTTATCATTTAATTTAAAGCATGATTGTAGAGGCTAAAATCTACAATTGAAGTTGACATCTAGACGTCCGGATAGATTGGGCACTAGCAACCTGTCAACACAAGAACACATAAGAGCCCTAGGTTGAACACCGGGAAGGGGTGTCGACCGTAGAGCCTCGACGCTCAAGTCAATAACGGAATATCAAAATAGAATGATAAGCAAATTGAAATAAGAGAGAAAGATAGGTTGGAATGAGAGGTTATTCCAAGGTGTCAGCGGCGTCGGAGGATGGAAACGGTGACAGCGGGTTGTGATGATGGAAGGTGGGAGGCAGAGATAGGCCAAGTTGGCTATTTTCGACTCGGAAGAGCAATCAGCGTGGTGGCAGAGTAGAGAGAATTCAGAAGTAGAGAGCAAGTAGGATTTTTCGTGTGCCTTTATGATCCAGTCTGGATGTTTATATAGAAGACCAAGTTGACGGATTTTGCTCACTACAGTTAACCCCCCATTCTACAATTTGAATTATCATGGAAAAATATAAAAATTATTGTTAATTCTTTCCACGAAAAAATTCTTTATTTTTTCCACGAAAAAATTCTAAAAAAGAAGAAGAACGCGAAAGGCATAAGAATAAAAAAATCACCGACACTCAATAATAGCAGTGGACCTGACTCGCAATATATATCTTAAATATTTCATCATGTGCCGTGCACGTGTGTGCTCATAAAGACAAAAATAAAAAAAGATTAAGACATAACTAGGTGGTACCTAAGAATGTGACATGATATACTTATGTAGCAAATAGTTCAAGTTTTCTTTAATTTGCGAAAATATAACAATCAATCTCGATGTGTTAACTCGATTGTAGATTGAAATATGGTTGAATGATGAAATTGTTGGAGTGTCTGAAAGAAAATAAAAAAATATGTACTATATAAAATTAGTGAACACATAAAATTTAGCTAATTTATGCGCTATTATATTTGTTGAATGATACATACATTTTAAGATCGATATTCGACAATGTTCTTATTAGTATTAAAATATGGGTCAAAATTTAAAATATACCCATTTTCATAAAACATATATCAAACTTACCCAACTCACAATTAATGACAAAACTACCCTTTAACAAATACTCTAGTAATTCATTATAATACAATTCCATGTTCAAATCAGAAATAGTCGGTGAAGACTTATCAGGCTCAACATGCTTCCGTAACAATTCAAAATTAATCTAAACATAAACCAACATTATACCTTTAGTCGAATGGTCTTCTTCAAGAGTCAGTACTTATTGCGTTTTACGGACCGTCTGCCCCCAAGGCTCCGTCCAACCACGCGCTCGCAAGGAATGGTTGCAACCTTTCTCCTTCACTAAGTTCCGACGTATAGTACTTTGTTGGAAAATGAAAGAATTTTTTTTACTAAACCGTAAAGTTGAGCAAAAACAAAGCGTTTAAAGATGAATTATAAAATATTTAATTTATTTCATAAAATCTCCCTAAGGGATGAGACAAACTTGTTTAGCTACTCATTAGTAGCTTAACACTTGTGTACATAAAATTAAAAGAACTAAAACTTTAAACTAAAACTTTGAAAACTAAAATTTAAATGTTACAAAGATAGATTTCTAGAGAGAGAGTGTGTTGTGTGAAGTTGTGATGATTTTTCGATGATCTCTTCATCTCCAGAGCTTGGTTTATATAGAGGTCTGATACCCTCTACCTTCCTTGATGATTGGCCTTGGATTCTCTTTCCGAGTGGCTAGCTTGTGTTGAATGTGATAGCCATTTTCTTTTGTCGGCCATGTGATTGCCGACACTTGTTAGTGCCCTCACGTGAGGCTGGACCATTTCTTTATTATCTTGTGATAATGCTGGTAGGGGCCGGCTACTTTTTTCCTCCACTCACTTCTGTCGACTGCTTTTGGTGAGTTGTCCGCATGTATGATGACCCACTCCCTTTTGTCGTTTTTTTTTTGGCGAGTGGGATTCCAGTTGTGAGTCACATGACTCCCTTTTCTCTGTCGGGTATCTTACTTTTTTTGTGCCCGAGGTGCTCGTCCACGTGGATCTTTGTGCTCCTTATGTTCATCAGACCGAAATCTTCTTCGGTCAGGTTTCGGGAGAAAACCCTTTCGAACTCCGGTTCCTTCTGCGTTGGACATTCCGCGTAGATATGCTCGCTCCAATGGCTCAAGTGAGCCATATTACAGAACTTGCGACGAGTCTCCTTGCTCCCCGCGATCTTATTTTGCCAAAGTGTTAGCCTTTTTTCTTCAAAGGCCTTTTCGGCAAATTTGGTGGTGGTTCCGGTCATAGTGTTTAACAGGAACGATCCCAGACTTGATTCTGGAAGAACTTAAATCTGGACTTGACTTTGTCCATCTCTGTGAGACAGACCCACAATCCCCATGCTCGTCTGGTGGAGATTTGATCCTCCTTGAATGTAGCAACGATTGAGGACTGATAATCAGGGGCCTTGATTCGGTTTAAGGCCTGGTTGTCGGGTCTTCGAAGCTTTATGAAATGGAAAGCTTCATGAATCCTCTTCCCTGCAGGCTGCAGGTTCTAGCGCTGCACTGAAAAAGTATAGCTCCAAAACATCCCCTCGTTTGAGGGACTCGTTATTTTCCCAGGCGTCATACACCGTTTCTTGGATCCATCTTGGTAGACAGGGACAGAGCCAGGGGGGTGCCCGGGGAGGCTGAAGCCCCCTCCCAAATTTTGAGATTTTTTTTTCGAAAATATATATAGATATATGTCTTAACTTTGTTATACAAAAGTTGATTTGCTTGTTATATTCACCCGTATATACTTAATTTAAGGATAATCGTGTTATTTAAAACTATATAATCTATTAAAATATTGTTCATTATTATTATTATGCTTGTCTTGTAATAGAAACTGTATGAAATGCCCAAAAAAAAATTTGTTTGTTATTTAGATTATACTTGTCTTTTAATAAAAAAATACCTAAAATATACGAAATGTTCAAAAAAAATTTGCAGTGTTTGAAACTAATTTGTAATATATTGAAACTATATAATCTATAAAAATATTGTTTGTTATTATTACTATTATGCTCATATTTTAATTAAAAAATGTCTTAAATATACGGAATGCCCAAAAAAATTTTCTCTGGGGCTACCGCCCCCGAACCCCCGTATAGGTTCAGCCCCTCCCGAACTTAATTCCTGGCTCTGTCCCTGTTGGTAGACCTTTAATTTCGGTGAATGCTGGGGATATGGTATAAACCGAAGTCAGCGCTCCAAACTCATACCATTCCTTAACATTCTGTGGATGGGCGTCGGTGGTCATCCACACCCGCGGATATTTTTCTCCGACATCAACCTGGAAATTTCCTGGATTAATGCCCTTTCTCGTGTTGAGTTTCTCCCATCTGCTCTGGTACAGCTGCCAAGAATGAGACATTTCAACAAAATTAGTATCAACCTTAGATTTGTCAGTCAACGGCCTAAGGCTGATCTCTCCCTCTTTTTCCCCAGAGGTGGAGGGTTGACATGTTGGTTTAGGAAGTGATTCCTTAGCAACATCTTTTCCTTGAGGGTCCGATTTTGTAACCTTAGCCTCAAGACTTGTGCAAGGGGTACTTGAATCCCCTGCTACCGGTAATCCGGTCGATACGGTAATGCCTACTTTAATCAAGGGTTCCATGATTCCGCGCAAGAGCGGTCCTTGGGTTGCTTTATGAAGATTTATCATCTTCTTAAGGCATTCTTGTATACGGTCAGACACTTTGGCTTCATCAGCCGACTGTATCCTTCCAGCTTGTTTGGCATAGAGTACACTCTTGTCATTCCTGTTGTAGCATATCCATGTTATCCTGGAGTTGCCTTTGGTTTATAATGATGGCGTCAACCTCAGTTGGCTCCATCCCTTATTAGGAAATCTGCAAGAACATAATTATCATCAGATTTCAAAATGACAATATCGAAATCATAATATTGACATTCAGCCTGCCATCTTAGTAATATAACATTTTCAGGTTTAGATTCAATTTTCTTGGATAAGAAAGCCTTAACGTTAGTGTTATCGACTTTCAAGACAAATTTTTTAGCAACCAGAAATAACGGTCATTTTTTAAACGTCTTTCTAACTGCGTAGAACTCTTTCTCGTTGATGTGCCATCACACAGCCTCACTGTCGGAAAAGAGACCACTACAGTATCTGCATGGTTCCTCTCCATAAAGGGTGATTTTTAAAACCCACCGCCCTCCGTTCACACACACACAGAGAGACAAGAAAATAAGTAAATATAAAAACCACCAAATGCAGATACAGAGATTTTTAAAAAGGAAAATAATTAGGGGAAAACCTCCAATGGAGAAATGGAGGGCTAACACGAGTGGTACGAGAACCCTATAGCGGCTGAGGAAAAATCCCTTCGTCACCATGCAAATACAAAAGATATAGTTCCAACATCGGAAATTAGCAAACAGCACAAACAAAGATGCACCTTCTTCATTCAGTATCACAACATCCCAACGGTGAAACTAAACTTTCAACATAAGTATATTCTATACCATCAGTGTCTCCAATATGATGATACCTAAACGAGCCATCCTTTGTATTGTACACCACAATAGTATCAACAATACAGAACATTACCAGACCATTCTTCAACACATACAATAACCTTGAATATGTAGCATACGTCCAACGACCATCAGGGCAACAGGGCATAGTAACGACCTTAGTCCAATTCCTGGTTCCCACACTACAACCATCCAAGATCCACACATCTGCACGAGTCATATTCAGATGAGGGCAGAGCAAGAACAGCGACCCCTCAGACACTGCCAAAGATGAACCATTAATAACCTTCACATAGCTTGGCATTTGCAGTATCTCAAACTCCTCCTCCTCCAAATCAAGGGAGAGAATATCCGAATAGGATCCAAAGTCCGGCTCAATCAAACAATACAACTTCCCATTTGCAAACGCATTGCAAGTCATCACCAAACTACCTCCCATCACCAGACTACTTATATCCTTGATCCTTTTCCACTCATCATTCCCCAAACTATAAACTGTTACTATTGAATTTGAAGAATCGGAAAACGCCACCACTTTATAGTCATCACTCGATTTATCATAACATAATTCATACCCATGAACGAATTCCTGGTCGAAATCAGGAAGAGTTTTCCAAGTTCTCGTAGATGGGTTCCACAGAATCATTTCGTCTGACGACGACAGTAGTAGTAAACCATCACGCGAACTTTCCACCACACAAGATGATGAATCGAATGGATAACTGAAATCGTATACTTGAGAAACAGATTCATGCAGCATCGAACTAACCGAACACACCTTAAGATTACGTATTTCATCTTCACAGGGAATAGCGAGCATATCGCGGGCTAAATTTGGGGCTGATTTTGAGCTCTCGAGTTGGGCTTTGATGAAGCGTCGGCTGGAAATTAGGGCTCGCCATGATCTGCAGACGCATTTGAATTTCAAGAGGGATTTTACTGGGAGCCAGCTGAGAATCTCGATGATAACGTCGTTCGGTAGCACGATTTCAGTGTTGAGGGAGACACTTGTTCCCTGAGATTGTGCCATTTCGAGAGAGAGAGAGAGAGAGAGAGAGAGAGGATGCTGGTGGTAGGATTTAAGAGAGGAAATGATAGACGGATTTGAGTGAAACGGCTTAGCACTGGTTAGAATTAGAAATCGTGAAAGAAGAAGAAATCGTTAAAATTCTGGGAAAAATTTTGGGGCACGTTTGTTTATTTACTTAACTAGTGAATAACCCGTCGAAATTCGACGAGAAATTGAATATATTAAATTGTAAGTATCATATACTCTCTCCATTCGCGATATCGTTTTCACTATTTATAATTGTAAGGTCCATGTAACACTTTATTAATTTAACCTTATAATTTCATCAAAAAATGTCTTTATTGTGGGGTCCAAACTCCACTCACTACAATATCCACACTTATAGCACCTACAGTGGGTGGTTCGATGGGGGTGACTCGAGTCACCCAATCAGGTTTTCCACTGCAAACGGCGAAGTCTCAATGGTGCCCCGATTTATCGGGTACAACCTGATCCCTTTAAAGTCGAGCGCGTGTTTAACACGCGTAGAAAATAAAATAAAATAAAATAACGAAAAAACCGATTAATATAGGGGACTCGGCGCAAATGAAGGAGATGAAGAAGTGATAATGAAGCGCAGATCAAGCGGCGCCATTATATGAATAGTTTAGGGTTTTAAATTAGAATTGGGGTTTTAATATTTGGGCTTTTATTTTTAATTAGTTTTAATTTAAAATTATAAAGTAGTAAAGAAAAATTGAAAATATTTAGGCTTGTATTTTTTATTGTAATTTTTTTTCAATTTAAAATTTATATATAAATATTTAGTAATTAGTATTAATGCAATTTTTATTTTAAGTAATTGTGTTATTTAAATTTGTGCAATTAAATTTAAATAACACAATTACTTAAATCAAAATTAAAAAGATCAAGTCAGCTATGAAGTCGCTCCACTGCGACCTCTTTACTCAATATGGTCCCCCTTCTATAAGGTCAGCTATCAAGTCACCCTACTGTGGATGCTCTTATATATCTACTACTGTCCATCGTTTTTCTTAAAACCTACGCCGTCCACAATGTGAAAATGATATCGCGAATGGAGGGAGTATTATATATATATATATATATATATATATATATATATATATATATATATATATATGATCAAGCTTGTAAGATTATAAACTAACTTACGATAATCATCTCGTCGGAGTTAAAAAATCATAATTGAGTTATCGAACATCATATCATTTGGAATTTGAAAAGTCCACCGAGTTTCGGGCATCATCTCATCTAGAGTTTGATAGACCACCTCTAACTTCTGAGCATCATCTCGTCTGAAACTTGAAATACCATAATTGTGTTTTGAGCAATATCTCGTCTTGAGTTTGATCAAATGTGAAATTATTATTTCAATCATAACTCCAATTGTCAGCTCTCTAGAAAACATAACTTTAAACAATTTAGATATTTCATTTATATATGTAATTTTATTCGTCCAAGCCTCGTGTAGTAAGTAATTTTACTACCCATTATCGACTCATATAGTAATACATGTTAATTCATTAAACCGATTTAAAAGTTATTACAATCTACACAATTGCAAATATAACTTGTAACAATTATGATATAGTAAATAATATAAAAAATTAAATTCAAAATATATATTTGGATATTATACAAATATAAAACTCCTTAGACTTTTAGATAATTTTTTTCCACTGTTCTAAATTATTATCCAAATTAAAAATATCATAGTACATCATCATCTCATCATCATCATTCTGGTTGTTATTGTTGTGATTGGTGTTGTTGTTATTGTTAGTAAATTCCATCACTGAGATAATAATCTATATACTAACATTTAGTTTTTAGTTTTGGGTCATTATTTTTACAAAGACGATCCAATTTTTGAATTGTTTATAAATAGAAAATTCAACCTCATGATCCATAGCAAATTAGAGAAATCTAGTGATATTAATTAAAAATCACATAAATTTTCATTAGATTTAAATGAATAATATTAGTAAATAGCAATTAGAAGTCTCAAATTTTAATTATTTAATTAATTTTAATGATTTTGGCTTGGACATAAAAAGGGAAATTGGATATGGGAGAAAGAAATATTTCTTTTGTGTTTTAAAATTAAAATAAAATGAATCAGGCAGGATGTATAATTGTATATTGTTAAAACAAAGAACTGTAGAATTGTTAATAAATAAAAATAAAATTTTGTAATAAAGCTACATAGGAGAGTGAAATAAGAAGAAATCGGGAATCTCAATTCATGGTAATGCATCACATATTGTGTTAATAGTGGAATTACTTGTTATGATAAAAAAAATATTGGAATTGAATATTCTCCTATTAGTTGAAGAATTTGATGTTGAATAGCTAACACACTTTATTTAACCATATATCAAACGAATATCAATTTCCTTAATGGTAAATAGCAAATTACATAAACGTTGATACATAATTCTAAAAAAAATCAAACATGATATAAGCTGAATATGATTAGAGTAGTATACCATTGAATCAGTATCATCAAATTGTGTAAGAAAGTTGCTGTAGAAAATTGTAACAATCGTTAAATCATCTTGTCCGACGCTTATTACGATACCGTACTTCGCCATCGGCTCAATCACTTAGTTCTCCAATATCAAGATCTGCGCATATTATTTTGATCGTTAGATTGGCTTTTGTATCTTTACTCCACAATCACTTCTCCAATCTGGATGGCAATACTCTTAGTGCCGTAACACCTTTTATATCAAAATTGTGCTTCCTTTAATCGGGAATATCGAAATGAATGAGCAAAATAAAGATGAAGTGCATTAATGATTTTAATTGCAGATTTGTGAAATATATATAGGCAGAAAACAATTATAAAATTAGGAAATAAATTAAATGTCATTAATGATTATTTTGTAACGTCATTTTTTAATGTGTTGATTGAAATATCTTAATGAATAATTAATAGTTAATTATATTTTAAATGCAAGGTGCTTGTATTAGGGTGGAAGTTATGGTAAGATAATTATCATTAAAAATATGAAAAAAAAAAATCAATAAAATGTAGAATTTAGAAAAATGAGAATGAGAGAATATGAGGATGCCACCTAGGAGTGAGAATTATTGTGGTAGCTTCAACATGTATCCTATTTAATAATAGATAGATTTAATAATAGATAGATTAGGAAATAAATTAAATGTCATTAATGATTATTTTGTAACGTCATTTTTTAATGTGTTGATTGAAATATCATAATGAATAATTAATAGTTAATTATATTTTAAATGCAAGGTGCTTGTATTCTATTTAATAATAGATAGATTAGGAAATAAATTAAATGTCATTAATGATTATTTTGTAACGTCATTTTTTAATGGTGTGGAAGTTATGGTAAGATAATTATCATTAAAAATATGAAAAAAAAATCAATAAAATGTAGAATTTAGAAAAATGAGAATGAGAGAATATGAGGATGCCACCTAGGAGTGAGAATTATTGTGGTAGCTTCAACATGTATCCTATTTAATAATAGATAGATGACATTTTAAATTTGTTAATTTCTCCTTATCTTAACATTTAAAGAAATTCTTGTTAAGTTTTGTCTGTATAATGTTAAGTTCAGCAATTAAGATTTCTATTCTTCATTTGAGATCCGAAATAAAATATTTAATTGTTATCAATTTGAAATACAAATAATTAAAACTACACAAAAATTTGAGTACAATCGAGTTACTCGCACTCAAAATAATGTCATTTATACGATTCAGATGAAAATATCAGGATGCAGATCATGATCTAAGTGAAGGTGCAACCTAATTGTACCCAAGACCACCACTTAAAACTATTGATCTTTATATTCAAAAATCGCATATTTTGATGATTTTGTTTAGATTATATATAATTATGTTGGTAAGTTTTAATAGATTGGACATAATTCAATTGTAATTACTGCAAGTTAATTTGAACAAATAGATAAAGATATTGGAATATATGATATATTTTTTTTGGTGGATTTGATTGATAATTCGAGTTATTGACACTCTATCTAATAGTAGTATTTTTCTTTAAGTTCCGGATTGATAAATAACCTTTATCTATATCAATGTAATTTCCCCACAAAATTTAAATAGTTATATATGCAGAGAAATTTAAATAATTTCTCCATAAAGTTTGTTCATATATACTAAAGGGCTAATAGCCGCTAAATTCTATAACTATTTGTGTTTTTGCGTTTTGCATCGTTTTCAAAAATTTTGTCTCAGTATATCACAACTAATTAAGGAGTCGCGATTTGCATCATACGGAGTTTTCCGACAAAATTGAAGATGACTTGGCAGCCGGACTATTCTACGTGGCATAGAATTCCGATAGGCAAAGCGACGTTGTTTTGCCTTACGTTTATTTAATTTTATTAATATCAAAACGTCGTCGTTTTTGTTCTTCTTAGAATTAACAACTTTAATCGTATAATTAGGGTTTATTTTGAATTGAATCTCATAATTTTCGAGTTGAAATTAGGGTTCATAAGATTGGGTGAAATGGCGAATTCATCGTCCTCCTAGCAATCCAACTGAAATGGCGAATTCCTTTGGATTCGGGACAACGGAGGTGGCTGCTGCCCGTTCCGATGAGAGAGCGAGGGAAATAGAGGCAGTGGAGGGCGGCTGGGCGGCGGTGACAGTGAGCCTGGGGGGCTGATGCTGTTGTCGCCGGATGTGAGTGGGCGGCGATTCTCGCCGTGAATCGAGGGTGAAGCGGCAGCAGCCGTTGGGCGTTGTCGTATGATAGGAAAGGGAGTGAATTTCAGAGAGATTTTGGGCTGAGATTAAGGGGGAAAGGGTTTCTGGAATTTGGGGAAATTAGGGTGGAGGGTCTAAGAAGAAATAGAAGCGGAGAAAGGGGGGGCGCCGGGCTGAGGAAGTAACGGTGACGGCCGCCCCGAAGTGGCTGCCAATGGCGGCCCTCGCTGGAGATGGAGGCGGCGAAGCAAGGGGGAGAGAGGGAGAGGGTTTCTGTGAGAGAGAGAGAGATCGAGAGTGAGAGAGAGAAATCGAGAGGGTGAGACACGTCATTTAAAAAAAAAATAACAACTAATTGTCATGTAGATGATAATCACCCTTGTCAGCAAATAAAATGCCAAGTAGATTAATTTATGTTGTCGGAAAACTTTGCCGGATGCAAATCGCGACTCCTTAATTAGTTGTGATATATTGAGGTAGAATTTCTGAAAACGATGCAAAACGCGAAAACGCAAATAGTTATGGGATTTAGCGGCTATTAGCCCTATACTAAATGACTCAAGTTTTGCACCTAGGCTTGGAAGGAAATTCCAAAATAGGATGTAATCCTACACTTCAATCTTTTCTTTGGAGATCCAACTCATCAACGTCATGTTAAATCGTGCTAGCTTAATCCACCGGAAGGTACTTTCCGCAGCAACGTTTATTCACATAATTCACCGTGCCCCTGTCTCGACCCCTTTGCCTCCCGACACGAATAAGGAAGGGGAATTTCTAAATGTGGGATTGGAAACTTACAACAGCTTGATTGTTTGAAATTCACTTGTGCATTCTGTAATATAGTAGTACTTGTTTATGAGTTTTGCCATGAAAAATAAAATGAAAAAAGATGATTATTTGATCTTCTATTCTCGTATCATTCATGCATGTCTGAAATTAAGGACTATGCCGTAGTCGAGCTGCAGAGGATTCTCCATGAGATCTCGAGGAGAGTGTCTGAACACATACTTCCTGTATAGATGAATCATGGAGAGCTTGATCTCTTGCAATGAGAACTTCTGCCCGATCCCAAAGGGAATGTAGGCGTAAGGATGCCTTCTCCTCTCCTCTTCGCCTTCGGGGTTGAACCTCTCTGGCCTGAACTTCTCCAGCTCTGGGAAGTTCACCGGATCTTTTGCAAGAACCCCGAGTTCCAGCCACACCTACGTGCCATAAACCAAACACGGGCGAGTTTAGCCATGAATCCGTCTACACTTGGGCTGATGTTTCTCTAGCAACCAATGGAGAAACTGTGTAGAATCTCATTCATTCTTTGATGACCTATCTTTTAGTTAGTAATCAAGAAAATTGCAATGAAATTAGATAGATAGATTCATATATTTTTCAAGAATAGTGTCATGAAAACTACCTAAGGGAATCTGTGTTGAAGATCATGGGCACTGGGCATCTGGTGATGAGATCGATCTCTTCTAAAAACTTTCGTCCATAAAATTATCATTCTTCTATTTTTCTTGACCTTTTCTTTTTCTCACTTTCGGTCCAGCCGTCAATATAACCATGTCTGATTAAAAATATGAAAAAACTACAAATTAAAATAAGAAAATGTAAAATAAAACATAGAATCGTATACTTGCATGCATGCATTTTATATGGAGTATAATGTAAGCATTCATTTTTTATTTACTAGTACATCTCCCGTGCATCGCGGAAATATTGTATATAGTGTAATTTTAATATTTTATTAATAAATATAAAAAAATTCATATTTGTTACTTTTATTAAACAATAATAATATGTGAGAATTTTAAAAATATAAATGTAGAGAAAAGTTCCATTGAGAATTCAAAAATGTTATGAAAATGAGAATTGATAATGAATAAGTCAATAAATTATACGAATACATCAATATATAGATTTTTGGAGCTTTATATTTGGGTTTTTGGTAAATAAAATCACGAACTATTTCTAAAATGTATTTATAGAGTGAATTTTGAAGTGTGGCGAATTAAATCACCACCTGTTCAATTTTTGCAATTTCGTCTCTCCATTTTTTTATTTTTTTTTTCGTTCGTCGGAGTGGTATCTAGGACATGCAATTTTACATGTTCTTTTGTTGTGGCCTTCTTCTTGACTGTTTTGACATGTCATTAATTCTTAGGCCAATTTGCAGTAATTTGGTTTGATTCTCATTTGAAAAAATTGGTGAAAGGGGGAACATAATTGCAAAAATTGAAGAGGATGTGATTTAATTCGCCACATTTCAAAAGTTATGTTACAATTAAGAAATAGTTCGTGATTTTGTTTACCAAAATTTCTTTATATTTAATTTTGAAAAAACTTTCTCATGGAGAGAATTAACTATGCGGTTGGAACAAACTTGTGTCCATGGTGGATCTAGAGAATCAATCGGACAAATTATCATTTGTTACTAAAAGTGTCATTTGTATGCATTAAAATTATATGTAATATATCATTATTTTTTATACAAAATATCATTTGCATTTAAGAAATACGATTTCCCTTAAAAAATCATTTTTGTTATTAAAAGTATCATTTGCATGCTCTAAAAGTATCACAATACCTCACACAATATATATGAAATAACTTATAAATATTAATTCTATATAATAATATTAAAAATAAATTTAATATTTATAAATTTAAAATAATACTAATAAATAACAAAAAACAAACATATCAAAAAAATTAGTGAGATCAATCTAGATAATTTTGAAATATCAATAATCACAAAATATTGAAACTTGTTTTAATACACATCAAAATAATTTTTCTCATATAAAAAGCATGCATTAGAAAATAAAAATAATTCTGAATAAATCAATTGTGCATTAAAATGATTAATTGTAAAATAAATCACGAACTTATACTTATTTTGAAATTCTACCTCAATTTTAAAGCTTTGCTAATACTCCCTCCGTCCTTAAATAACTTCATTTTTTTCCATTTTGGGACGTCCCCCAAATAACTTCCTCTTTCTTTCTTTCCATTTTTGGAAACCTACCCCACCACTAATAATACTTTATTTATTCTTACTTTTCACCACTCCCAATACTAATTATAACACTTTTCACAACTTCCAATAATAATTATATCACTTTTTCTCCACTATCAATACACTTTACAACTTTTTATTAAAACTCGTGCCGTCCCCAAAGAGGAAGCCATTTCAGGGACGAAGGGAGTAAAAATTAAATTCTTATACTTTTTGCAATTGATATTTCCCAGTACAAAATAAAAATATATAGTACTCTAATATTATCAGTTTTCTATTTAATTTCACACTAAACTAAGTCAAAATATTTCTTCTCTATCGAATCTTAGTTAGTGGTGGTATTCGCATCATCATTCGATCGTAGGAAAAATTGGAGAAGTCTCAATTGTGAAATTTACAAACATTCTATATATATTTAGAAAGGTTTAAAAGTGAGATCAAAATTATAAAATGAGTATAAATTCATGATTTATTTTGTAATTTTTTCTTTTTAGAACAATTAATTATAATCCCTTCTTAGAAAAGAACAATTTATTCTAATTTAATTTTTTTAAGCTTTATATTATAACTTATGTTTAATATTGTTAATATTAAATTTGTTGATCTTTGTACGTGGTTGGGCTTCTTCAGCAGCGCACGATGGAGGTTCCTTGGCGTTTCATCAACTATTGGAAGGAAACGTTAGCTCGTCTGTAGGAGATCACTTTTCGTGTCTCACATATTTATCGAGAAGGGAACGCAGTGGCGGACATTATGGCAAATCCTGCTAGACAAGAGGGGTGGTGGAATAATGGTATAGAGGCCATTGAGGAAGCGGTCATCTGAGACATTGCTAGCCATAGTCACACTCGACGCATCTAGTCCCGGCCGTGGGGGCTGTTGTGACCTGCTGGTTTCGAGTCCGTGGCTGACTTGGCCCTTCTCCGAGTTTTCTTTCGTTTTTTGTTCTTTTTTGAGCCGGAATTACTTAGGGACGATGGTCAGGCCGGAGTTACTGAAGCAATTCCTTCCGCTCGCTTTGTCTTGCTCTTGTCGAGTACTCTTTTTCCTTTTTGCGATTTCTTTCTCGTAAAAAGGTTTTAACGAGGCTCGGCCCATAGTTGGCTTTTCTGTGCCTTCATGGGCTTCTCTTTTCTCTTTTTATATAATACCGCCTTTTAATTAATATTAAATTTGTTGAGTTTGTTTAGAGATATAATAATCAATTTTGTTATTAAGAAAGAAAAAAAAAATTGACGGCCCTTAATATTAAATTTGTTGAGTTTGTTTAGAGATATAGTAATCAATTTTGTTATTAAGAAAGAAAAAAGATGAGGACCCTAAAATCACAAATTGATTATAAAACCTTATATTTTACTTTAAAAAAAATAATAAGCTATATTTGGGCCAACTCTATGAGGTGTCGGACTATTCGGTTACAGACTATTGTTTGAGCTGTAATTTTATAGGGTTAAAATTTTTTAGCCCTAATCCTTTCGGATTAGCGGATTAATCGTGGAGTCCATAAATTTCGAATTGGATTGACATCCCTGCCACTGACTTAGACGGTACAATGCGCTTCACAATATTTCAATAATGCGAGTGCAGCCATAGCCTTGTGTTTGTGTGTACAAAAATATTTTGAATGCCCTCTGCTTTCTACGTGTTCAACCAAAGGTCTTGGGTTCGAGTCCTCTGTGGCGCGACTTTAAGTTTCTTTATTTAATACTGTTAGTTTATGAAAAAAAAGAAAAAAGAAATATTGTTTCTCTAAATGTGTTCATAATCAGATTTAAATAACATGTTTACAATTATAGAAGGAAGCTAAAAGTGAGAGGTAGACGTTGTCTCTATCACCGATATTTTCGTATCCTCTCAAATCATTTGTAATAGGCTATACGATTTTCTTATTATCGCTCTTGGAGTGGATTTAAAATAACATATATGTTTACAATTATAGAAGGAAGCTAAAAGTAAGAGGTGCAATACAATAAATCTGGTGCACGCAAGAAATGTGGTGATGTGTGAGATCTGATCATCATTAATATTCGTATAATTCTCACACTTCACACTTGACACTCTCTCTTCCTATTTTTCCATGGGTAGAAAGAGCTGTTAAAATGGGCCGAAAGTGGCTCGGCCCGCCCGTAGTTTTAACTGGGCTGGGCTAGGATTTTTTAGGCCCAAAAAAAACTGGGCCTATCTGGCCCGACCCATGCAGTCCGTCGGGCCACGCGACTCGTGGGCCAAAAAGCCCGCCGGACTTTTGGGCCAAATTGGCCCGGTCGGTTAGTTTATAGAAAATAGGTGTTTTTTTCCAATATAATAACTAAAATAAGTCTAATAAGTAATAATTAGTCAATTTGGATTTTTAAATCATCATTTAATTATATTTCCCTAATCTGCTAGTCTTAGACTCTTAGTCTACTAATTATTATAAAAATAGATTCTTTTCTAATTCAGCATCTTACGAACATGATTAAGTTTTCAAACATTTTGGTAGTCATTTTACTTTATTTCGACTTGAAAGGGAGTAATATTTTTGTATTATTATTTTGGTTGTTGTTTTTTGTTTCATCGAATTTGTCTTCAATTTTTTTTTCTTTAAATTTGATTTAATTTATTAATTTTTGAAAGTAATATATATATATATATATATATATATATATATATATTAATTTATCAATTTGTTGGCCCATTTTAGCCCGACCCGCCCGACGGCCCATATAGGACTGGGCTGGGCTTCATTTTTCGAGGCCTGCTAAAATTTTGGGCCGGCCCAACCCGACCCAAAAAATTGCCTAGGCCCGCTGGGATGGGCCGGGCTGGCCCAGCCCGCAAGGTTTGACAGTAAATGAAGGAGTGATCAAATTCCATCTATTTCTTGGCTGATTAATTAGGCCTTCAAAGACGAATCGGACCCCATACAAGACTAACTCTAATTGGTATGATAAGATAGAGTGTATGGGATCAACATTTACATAAGTTTGACTTTTGTTAGATAATTAGTAAATTTAGAAAAGTTTTTTCATCTCACTCTTAGGGGGGTGTATTTGTTCAGGATTTTTATAGATTTCTGCAGACTTTTAAAAGTCTTTTAAAGTCTTGAACTAATACACCCAGACTTTAAAAAACTTTTAAAAGTCTTTTAAAATCTGGGTGTGTATTCGTTCAATACTTTTAAAAGTCTATGAAAATCTGGTTGTATTCGTTAATCTACGAACTTTTAAGTTGGAATGACTTTCATTGATTTCGTTCAAAAAATAGGCATCAACAAATCCGACCAAACACCACGAAAATTCACAAATCTGCCAAAATCACGCGCTCGCTGGGTTCTAGCGCCCGCGGCAAAGAAGCCAGCGGCCGCTGGACCCAGCGCTCGAGCCTGACGAAGCCAGCGCTCGCTGGTCTTGCGCGCGCGCTAGGCTTCCGCAATCGGATAAGCCAGCGGTCGCTGGCATGCAGCGCTCGCTGGGCTCTGCCCTCGGACAAGCCAGCGCTCGCTGGTGTTGCGCGATCGCTGGGCTCCTAGCACGGACAAGCCAACGCTCGTTGGGCCCAGCTAATTCTTTATAAATAATAGTATCAGCCGTCAGTTTTCTTCATCACAAAGAGAAGAAATAATTGGATTCAAATGCAAATTTTTATGAGAACCTTATACTACTTTTGTTTAGACTTAATTGGAAGATCAAAATAATAATAATAATAATAATAATAATAATAATAATAATAATAATAATAATAATAATAATAATAATAATAATAATAATAATAATAATAATAATAATAATAATAATAATAATAATAATAATAATAATAATAATAATAATAATAATAATAGTTGAAACTGCAAGGTTTATGATAAAATAATTTGGCTACTTCCAATCTTCAAAACTTGTTAATTGTATAACTATTGATTCACACAAAGATATGACAAAAAATAAACGCTAGAATAAAAAAATGAGGAGTCCATCAATATTTAAGAAGTTACTTTTACGTGCGAGTCTAATAGATAAATAAATTTTTTAAAGCAATACATTTTTGTATATGTACATGCACCCTTGTAAGGTTCGTGCTTACTAAGTCTTACATCAAATATTGTAATAATCCAAGCATTTATAGTAAAAACATATACAAGCACCCACCCTTGTAAGGTTCGTGCTTACTAAGTCTTACATCAATATTGTAATAATCCAAGCATTTATAGTAAAAAAAAATGGTAAGAGAAATAAATATTTTAAAAAATCGACTTGAATTTAAGACATTTAGCTTGAGGCATTAACCACACTATAACTAGGCCAACACATAAACGTATAACTAGCAAGTTTCACGTTAAATGATGTTATAATTTAGACTATAAGTCTATAACCAAAATATTTTCTTTTATTTGCATTGTACTGCTTGTAGAGTGCATTGAGAGTTCAATGGAGACCATTCTCTTAGATAAAGAATAAAGACCAAATCATGTGCGTCGATTTTGCTTAATCTAACGGACCAAAAAAATGTAGATTTTTCTTGTATTTAAATCTGTAAAGGTCAAATAAGTAAATGCAACACTATTTTATATTTGGCAAGATATACTAAATCCCTAAAAATTAGTTAAATATTGTGTATCAACCGTTTTTGTATATGTTTCAGTCACACCTAACAAATGAACATATTAATGTTCGTCGATATGTTCGTATAAAAATAAATGAACATGCTAATGTTCGTTGACATGTTCGTCGATATGTTCGTATAAAAACAAATGAACATACCAATCTTCATCGATATGTTCGTCGAAATAGATCAGGTCCCATAATGGGAAGAGAGAAATTTTCGGAATTTGTTCAACGGGATGAATTCGGTCAATTTGTTTTTTACACATTTGACATTTTTCAATTAAATAAATGCTAATCACCAATTTTTAATTACATGAAAAAATAAATCTGGATGCAATCTAGATCGTTGATTGAGATTCAATAAATGACTTTGATTTTGTCTTTATTATCTATCTAGGGGAGTGGTTGTCATAGAATGCAACCATATATATATATATAGGGAAAGGTTCAATTGAGAAGCACAAATGTGTTGAGAAGTGAGAAGCAATCTAAATAGGTGTGAACAAGTTAGTACATTTTGATGAACCTGTCAATTAATTTTTATGAACGCGCATTTGGTCTGGGGTTCGAAACCTGGCGGTGACGTGTTTTTTAACAAATTAGATAGATTCATATGTTCATCAGTTATATTGGTATGTTCAATGAATTTATTGATATGTTCATTAATTTCATCTCCAGCTTCTCAATAGATGATTTTTTGTTTAAATTTTTTGTGCAACTACATACACTACACTGTACAACTACATGCACTATATATATTGTGCAACAACATAAAATAGAATGTGCAACTACAAATATCATGAAATGTAATAAGTATTCTTAAAAAAAATTGATTTTTTTAATACTTTATGTTGTTGCATAGTTACACTATTCGTGCAACAACAAATGCTAAAACGTGCAACTACATAAACTACACACTGTGCAACAACATAAATTTATTAATTAGTGAAATTGCATGCAACGCACGCATTCTCTCCTAGTATTAATAAATATTCAAAGTAACAAAATTTAGTAATACGTACATTGATCACTTTTTATATCTAATGCCTAGATATTACTTAGTAATGCATATTTCCCCTAAAAAAAATATCTAATGCCTATTTTTTCACTTTGTAATAGGTCCCTTATATATTGCTATTTTTTCTTCTAATTATACTACTCAATTTCAAATGATCCCATATCTTAATTAATATGAATTCTTTACGTGGTGGATAAGATCCCCAATTAATATAAATAAACTTTTTGAAATATAATTAAGCTTCTTTAATAAAGGACCCACCTCTTCAATAAGTTCAACACCTATACTTGTTTATGCTCAAGATTCATCGCATATATATGTATTATGACTTATCAATAAGTGAAATCTTAACATTAAAACATTCCGGAAGTGAACGAAGAGCTTTAGAGAGAAGTCTCTTATTACTAATAGGATCTCCAAGATCTTGAAACTCATTACCAAGATAAAATAAAATAAAATTACCAAAATATGATGATATGGATTCATCTTTCTCCATTCGCAATGTTTCGAACCTTGTTATCACAATACGAATCCTTAATTCACGAACACTTCGTCTCCTTCACAATGGTGTTGGAGAATCTCCCAAGCATCTTTGACAGAAGTACAATTCTTCACGATCACGAACATGTTCATGTCAATTGTTGTGAGAATAGCGTTGAGAGCTTTCTCATTGAAATTGGAGAAATCAACTTCATGTCGCATCCATTCTTCTTCGGGCTTTGTGATCCTGTCAGGCTGTCACCATCTTTATCCATGGCCTTTGGTGGTGTCAAACAGCCAAACAACTTGCTTTGTTTTCTTTGCACTCTATCTTCAAGTCTAAAACAAGGATCCTCTTATAGACGTTTGAAAACCTTGAAATGTAGTCTCCAAGATCAAATACAAAGTGTGAGAGTTATAGCTTGTTAAAAACATGCTCCTCAACTCCCACTACTTTATAACAACTATGCAACTTTGACCTAGTCTTAAGTATGTATTATTCCTACAAAATTATAATTTGTGAAGAAATAACAAAATAAATAATAGTGGTTAAAACTGTAAACCCCAACAAGATTGTACTTTCCTTGGTATAATAAAATGATAGTCAATTTTTGTTTATGTTGCAACTTTTGCAGATGCGCAAAGTTGCAGCTTCAACAAATCTGGTTCGTCAAGTAAGCGAATCCAGTTCATCAAATGCCGAAATAAGCAATAATATGGCACTTCTTCCTTTCAAAGAGAAGATGCTTTATTCGGTTTTTGCAGAGGATGAACATCTGTGGCTAGATCTGGATTACCTGATCATGGTGATCGGAGATTATCCATCACCATCACCTCCGAACGCTATCCTGAATTTGGTAGAGCAAGACTTGCGTAAGATATCTTGGAAACCAGAATACCGTAATGCATTGGCTTTATTCCTACAAAGAAACAACCGTTTAACTGGCATCCATCCGTTGTTTTTCGACATCATGCCGGACTTGTGTTTTGTAGACTTATCAGATACAAAAGTCAGTACCTTACCTAGTTCGCTTTTCAAACTTGCAAAGCTTACTGTGTTGTTGGTGAGGAACTGCGATTGTCTTGAAACACTTCCGCCTGAAATAGGAGAGCTCAAGACGTTGGAAGTATTAGATCTTTCAGGCACCGAGCTCTACCAACTCCCTGATGAGATTGGACAGCTTCAACTTGTGAAGATCATGAAGCTATCCTTTTATGGACCGGATGATGAAAGTGAATACAAACATTTGCCATCTCGATTGGTTTATCCCAATTTTCTATCAGGGATCAAAGGGATACAGTCGCTAAGCATTGCTGTGCACCCTGAAGATCACCGGTGGTCAGGAGAAACTGTCGCGTGGATATCAGCAAGTTGGAGGGATTGAGCTATCTCCACTTCTACTTTCCACAAGTGGAAGACTTTGAGTATTTCATTGAAACAAGCCCTTCGTGGAAGAACCAGTGCTTGAAGAGGTTCAACTTTACTGTAGGCGAACATGTGAAGTATATCATATCTCGGGTACCAAAAGAGGTGGAAGCATTGTTCAATGGAGAAAAGAGATGCTTGAGGTATATTGATGGAGATAGACATCGCCATTGGTTAACACTGTTATCATTCATGCCACGGCATTCTACTTGGATCATCACTATGAGCTCCAAAATTTCTCTGAATTCAACATTTCGAGTTTCCGGGCACTGAAATTCTGTCTCGTACGAGATTGTCCAAAAATGCAGGTGGTGTTGGATGGGGAAAAGGCAGGATGTGCATTTCCATGTCTAGAATATTTGGGAATCTACTTTCTGTGTGAGCTGCGTGAAATCTGGAAGCCCCCTAGACCCTCACGAGCAAGGAAATTGAAGAGAGTGTTGAGGACGCCTAAGCCTTGCCGACACTTTGAAGCTCTTAAATATCTTGTGATTCAGACATGCCCGAGGCTACAATTTGTATTTCGGGAATCAATGCTTCAATGTCTTGCCAACCTGGAGGAACTTGTTGTCGACGACTGTGAAGGCATGAAGAATATAATCAAAGGGAAAGGCAAGAAAGCCAAGTACAGAGACGATGATGCCCTTCCCAACTTAAGGAAACTCGTACTTCGCTATCTACCGGAGCTGGTTAGTCTTGGTTGTGGTGTTCGTCTCCCAGAGGAAAAAATCAGTGTTCATGCTTGTCTCAAGTTTGAATCAAAAAGTTCGACTTCGATGGCCGAATAATTCGGAGGAGTTGGATAATCAAACTGTAAGTGAAACTGCCTTCTTCTGTTGGAATTATTTTTTTCATTTCATTTATCTGCAGTATATGTATGTATGAGTAATATGTATTTTTATTGTGGATGGAAAATTAGGGCTTGGAATTGGGATTTGGGCAAGGAGAAGGAAGCAAGTCAACAAGGGGAGAAGCCGTCCACGTGTCGTGGACCTCTACCATATACGCGTCATTATGTGGCATTTTTTTTTTCTTATTTTCTGTACTGTATATATAGTTTCGTATCGACGTGATCAACTTCAAGAGTTTTAATATTCAAAAAAAAAACTTCAAGAGTTTTATTGTCATCAATGCGTCATTTTGGTCGCAATTCCATCTCTTAGCTAATGTCCCACCTTACTTCTGTCGTCTTTTATTTTAGTTTTTAGAAATCTTCTGTCGTCTTCCATTGAACAATCGTTTTTAAGAGTATTTCATTCTTACTTACGGAGTATTTTCTTTTATGGGCAAATATACATTTGCATCCTGAATTCTACTTATCATATTTCTAAAGCAAAACTTACTGGCAACATATCTACAACAGAGGTTTACTTCGCATAAACGAAAAAATATATAATTGATTATTTTTGTATTTAAGATTAAGATTTATTCATTCTCACTTTTTCAATAAATTATAAAATAAATCAACGAAACTATCTTATTATGCCCATATGAATTTGTTCATGAATTTCTTGATTAAAGCCCATATCTTGTATATTCCTGATGTTGCTGCGAATTTCTTGATTGAGCTTATATTTCTTTGAATGTTGTTTGATGTATATCTTGTATTCTGAGAATCTGAATGCATTCTAAAATTTATTTATATGAATTAAGCACTTACTGACAACCAAAGTGTCTTAGGAATGTCTTCACAAAGTCCAGAATATATGAAGCTGAAGATGCACTCCCTGTAAATAGATCCACGTTAAAAAAGAGACTGGGAAAGAATACTTCACTAGCTTGGGTTCACTTCACTCCTTTAAGGGACGAAGAGCGTGCGGATCGGGATGCGGGTCAAACCCGTTTTATGGGTGAAACTGAATGCATCCAAATTTTTGCCAAAATTAAATATGGAGAGCCTCAAGGATGACTGAACGATATAGTAAGGAAATAAAATATATTTATATATGCAGCCTTGTTTTTATAACAAGGAATAAATATATAAACAACAGTATATAACAGATCCATGACATGCAATTTCATGATTTTATACTCTATATACAACATATTTGTTCCCAAAAACATTTGATCTATACACAAATCTCTACATGCTCATTCATATATATATATATATATATAGATCAGATCAGTTAAATCCTTACTACCTTCCCGTCGCGAGATCCGAACACAGCCCTCAAAGCATCTTGATGATCCAAAGCTTGTGTTTCCTCACATGAAGGTAGACGAGAGTCGGCCCGATCAGGCTAGCATCGGAGAGGCGTTTGCACAGGGCGAGGTAGGCATCAACATTTCCACCCTGCTGAATTCTCCGGCTCAGCCCCTGCAGCACCGCAACTCGGTCGAGGAACTCCGGATGCAATCCCATGTCCAGCATCTTGACCACTGTCTCCGCCGCGTTCTTGAAGTGGCCGCCTTTGATGTAGCCTCTCAGCAGCCACGACAGAGTCTTCTTCCGCTGGAACGAGCTCGCAATGTCCATCCGGGTGAGGAGTCTCCCAACCGAGCTGCTCTCCTTCTGCGAAGCGCATATAGCCAACACAATGTCGTACAGATCCCCATCAGCCTGCTTACCGGCAAGCTTCATTTGCCACAGCTGTCTCTCGGCCTCGCTCCCTCGTCCAGCGCAGACGTACATAGCCAGAAGTCTCTCGTGGACCACGCCATGGAGTGACAGACCCCCCTCCTCGATTACCCAGTTGGAGAGTCGGCGCCCGGAAGTCAGAAGATCTTCTTGGTAGTTTTCGATGAGGAGAACGTTGTCTGCATCGAGTTCAGCAATGAGACCGGACTTGGTGAAGCCTTTCAACTTTCGTAATGCTTTTGCGAATTCGTTGAGCTCTTTGACCACTGCTGTCATCGCGATTAGATAGCTGTATACTTCTGGCTTCAACCCACACTCTCTGAGGTGAATCACAAACTTGGCAGCATCTCTGTAGTTCCCCTCTTCCTAAATGACATAGCAAAAACAAAGAGTAAGAAAGAGACGTCGCCTCAACAACCAAGATCTGCCATCGCTATGTGTGCGTGTTTTCGAACATATTGAATGGGAGTGACCAAAGACTACATGATGTCATGAACAACAGAATGGAGGAAAAGTTGGTTGTAGAAACAGAGCTCAGTAACTAGTTCATCCTAAGTTTATTTAGACTCTGCACTATTTGTTGCCATACTTGGACACTTCAAAACCAAGAATTATACCCAAATCTCAGCTCCAGAAATATATCTCTGCATATGACAAAATTGAATTGTAGACTTCCTACAGAACTAAATCTCTTCACAGTCACAGAAAATTCATACTCGTTGTCTCGTTGACAGATTGGCAAAACACTATACTGGTATCCACAAATGCTAATTTCTGCAAAAGTTCATACTCATTGACTGAAAGGCAAATGTATCGACATAACTGATGAGTACGATAAAAGCTTTGTAGTGACAGAAAGTTTAAACACTCTGCTAAAGTTTTCTATGTGTAATGATGTTCCAACTCTTCAGTCAATTTTGATTCCCCTGCCAATAGGTGGGGTACGCAGGAAATCATAAACTACTAATATTACTCGTGATATGGAGGACACATCGTCAATGATCTGGACATTGGTTTGTTAATTTTACAATAGTCCACCCCTGCAATGAAGTGCTTCCTATAGAAGTCTCATTTTGTAGATTCAGAAATTTACGAGTCCACCTCTCACATACACATCTATATATAATTCTCATGTATATTTTTGACCCATAGACTATCTTGGATAATACAAAGCATCGACTTCTTCTGAAGCTAACATATCAAGGAAAGTGATGCATTATAAACCTCGAATACGAAAGAAGGCAGGAAAACAATGACAGGAAAAGGAAAAGCTACGATGGCTTAGATAAACTGGTAATAGTGGGTCATTAGAAAAGAAACACGAAGCACCTCAACAATAAACTCACGTTGAGGTGATGAAACAATCATTGAAATTGCATATAACGGATTGCAGAATCTACGAAGGAACACTTATAACAATTTGCACAGAGCAAGAACCCATGTTCCTCCTACGGCAATATGAAGTTTCGTTCGCAGAATGCAGGATACAGTCCAAGCCAGGGCATGGTTAAAACAAGATCAGCCCTAATTAAGTTATATATTGTGATTCATAAATCCTAATTAGGGATTTATAAACCCTAAATGGTTTTGATTACGGTGGATGCACAGTTGCACACAAGTTTTTGCCATTATTCATTTCCTATTAGAACTATTGAGGCTTCATCTAATTACTAAAATACACAGAAGTTAATGAAGTCTCCTTCAAATACAGAATCAATTAATAAGCAATTGCACTCAAAATGACAAGACAGGGAACCTAAAAAGACATCCTAACTGCACCCATTAACTTTCAAGAACACAGAGAACATAACAATCAGCACAAAACACATATGAATCAAATGATCACGAGTGAAGCCACCGAGTAATAGGGCGCTTACCATCATCTTCCACGCGAGGTATCCAGCCGGACCCCCCTTATTCCCCTCCTTATCCCCATCCAAATTCGAAATCCCTCTCCTCAACACCTCCTTAACAAACAACACAGCCTCCTCCCTCTCCCCTGCCTCCCAATACAACGAGATCACCTTCTCGATCATACTAAAGCTCGTCTTCAAACCAACGCAGTCCATGTCCACCAAAAGATCCACCACATCCTCCACCTTGCTCCTCTCCTCGATCAACTTCTTCACCCACGTGCACATTATCGACACCATCAACTCCATCGTCTCCTTATCCACTTTGTTCTCCTTCTTCAGCCACTCGAAAACCTCCAAAGCGCACCAAGAATCCCTCCCTTCCTGAGCGAAGTACACCAGCACCAGCTGCAATTCGCGGGCCGATAACCTATCGTTCATCTCCTCCAGCACGTCGGAGGGCTCCCGAGCCATGCGCTCGAGCTCCTCGATCGCCTCGAAGAACCCTTCGCCCATCTCGTTCTCGTCGTCGCTCGTGATGTACACGTCCAATTGAACAGATTTGAACAACCCCGAATCGTGAGAATTGCTTCTTCTCTTGAATAATGAGATTCTTGAGCAAGATTGGAGCTTCAGCTTGTCGGGCTGATGATGGGTCGCGAGAAAGACGCAGTTTTTCGAAGAGGGGCAGTGGGTCAAACCCAGGTTGCTCACTGCGGCAATTCCATAAATAGATGCCATCTATTACTCGCTCCAGCGAAAAATATGATTTTCAACCCTGAAATTTTTGGGGAAAAAAGGGGGAAACTGCGGCGTTCTTGAAATTAAATTTCTGATTTTTTTTTCAAGGGAATTCAGATGCTCAGCTCCGATTTCCGTCCTGTCCACCGCGGATTGAGGCCAAACATTTGGCCAATAACATAGATTATCATAATTTTGAATTTTTCAACGAGAAATCAGCCAAACATTGGGATTATAAGGGATGAAATGTTGAGTTAAAAATGTGTGTGATGGAGTGAAGAGAAAGCGACTGCGGAGATGAATAGGTGCTTGACATCGGCAGCGTGCTTAATTTTGAGACACGATTCAACGAATAAAAGAAGCAAACAAATGTAAAGAACCGAACAGCAATGGATAAACTTAAAATACGCCTACAAAACAGTAATTTTATACACACACGCACTAAATCATGTCTTGTCTCGTTTAGTGTGTGTGAAACTGTGGGAATAGTATTCAAGAAATGAATAAATATAAGTTTGGGTAGGTTGCTAAATAATTCAAACTTTGTGATATACATTGATAACCAAAGTGGTCATTTTGTGGATTAGATTTCAATACCTTAAATTCGTTTAGTTTCGGAATTATTCCACAAAAAATTGATTTTTTATAGGCGAACAAAAATTGATTTTTAAATATGAAATATGTACAACTCCATTAAATTTGAAATTTTTAGTAATGTCAGAATTATAATAGAAACCATTAAACTATTATATGGGCTGACCCGACTTTAAATACATTGCAGTTGGGCCCAAAATATGCATCGTGTGTTTGGTGTTGAAATAAAGACTGGTCCAACAACAATAAATTATTATAGGGGTACGGTCCTGCTGATATTCATAACCAATCATCGCCTTTTTTACACTATGCACTCAGAAAATTCAATGTAAAAGATTTTTACTTCTGCTAAGTCAAGTCTTTTAATGATACGACTTATACAAAATGGAACTCAATTTTAAGCTTGCATGTTTACTAGAGAAATTACACTGGTGCTGTAACTTGGAATTTATCAAAGTCATGGCTCGCTCTCAATGAATCCCATGATATATCACATTTACGAAGCTTTAAAAATTAAATAATGGATCATTCTTCAAATAAAAGAAATAAAAAAGTAATGGAGTTCGTCCATTTTCCGATTGAAAGAAAAATATAATATGAGCCGAAACGTTACGTTTCCAATCATAGTAATGTATGCCAAGTATTCTTCTACAGTCATCGCTATATTTAAAACTTGGTGATAATCGTTAAAAGGTGGAGTATTTTAGTAGTAGTATTTTCTATCTTTTTGATTCAATAAATATAAGTATAGCAGCATATGATTCATGTCAGACCGAAAAGGAGAAATTGAAGCACCGTTTCAAGTCTCTCACATGTACTAATCTGCGCGATTCAAGCTAATCCGACTCTCTCTCTCTCACTCTGTCTTTCTCTCTCCTCCGCTAGCAGCCATGGCAGCAGCTCTGGAGTGCTGGTCGAGCCGAACAAGCACGGACGAGGACATGGTGGAGCAAGTTCTGATGCGTACACACGATAGATCAGAATGCCTGCCGGAAAACAACTCTTCTTCTTCCTCCTCCTCCTCCGCCTCTTCGTCGACCCCTTCTTCCTCCGCCGCCGCCTCCGCCTCCGCCGCCGTGCGCGACTCCTCCGCCTTTCAGAAGCGGTTCCAGAGGCTGAGCCGCAACGTGTCGGAGGCCATTGCCTCCCTGAAGAACACTCTAAACATCGACTCGGCTCGCGAGCCGCCGGCGACCTGCCGGAGGCAAGTGTGGGGAAGTGTCGTGCGGAGCCTGACGCAGTTGTACCCCGGCAGCCAGCTGCCGGAGAAATTGGTATCGAATCTGAGGAAGCATTACGATTCTCTGCCGCTCAGGTGAAATTGATTCGCCTTCTTGTATTTTTTCGTCTTCGATTTCGTTTCCGTTTCACGATCGAAGTAGGTTTTGCAGATTAGGTTGAAAATGAATTGCGATTTCGTTTGATTGATAGCTATGCGCAAGCTGGTTTTGAAATGAAGGATGTGTTTCTGCACATCAAGTTGATTGAGCAGGCTGCGGCGGAAGACAATCCGGCAATTATCATTCAAGACGTTTCCGATGAAGATACGAGTGCTGATGGCGCTGCTTTCAAGCTTACATTTGCATGTAACTCCGCTATTTCGTGGCCGGCGATGTCTGGAGCGCTCGACAGTTTGTCGATTTGCTGTAAAAAGTTGCAGATCTTTGAGAAGAAAGGGTGCACTTTGGGGATTGTTGTGCTGATTGTTCAAACAGGGCAGGAGAAAATGTTCAAAACTCGGATCGAGAATGCACTTAGATTGGCCTCGAAGAAGCCTAAAAATAACCCGATAAAGCTCCCTTTCGGTCTCTGTGGATGCCAAGAGGAGAGCACTAGGGGGAGAGAGTTCGGAGAAATCGAAGAGGATTGTGGTGGGAATGGAGGAGAGAATTCGGACTCGAAACTTCAGCTGCGGCTGCCATTACCTGATGATTCGATTGTGGTTTCTGTGGATGAATGGCAGACTGTGGTTTCTGGCCGTGATGAGATTGGGAGGTGGTTTCTGAACTACGACGCTGTTGAGATTGGAGATCAGGTTGGGCTGAGCACGTTCAAGGGGGTGTATAAGGGCAAGAAAGTTGGGATTGAGAAGCTCAAGGGGTGTGACAAAGGAAATGCCTATGAGTTTGAGTGTAGGAAGGATTTGTTGGAGTTGATGACATGCGGGCACAAGAACATCCTGCAGTTTCATGGAGTTTGTGTAGACGAGAATCACGGTTTGTGCATCGTGACTAAGTTGATGGAAGGAGGAACTGTCCATGACTTGATTATGAAGAGCAAGAAGATTCAGATCAAAGAGATTCTGCGCATTGTCACTGATGTTGCTGAGGGAATTAAGTTCATGAATGATCATGGAATTGCATATAGAGACTTGAATACACAGAGGATCTTGTTAGATAAACGCGGGAATGCTTGCTTGGGTGATATGGGAATAGTCTCTGCCTGCAAGAGTGTTGGTGAGGCTATGGAGTATGAAACTGATGGTTATAGGTGGCTTGCTCCAGAGGTCGGTTTTTACTATATTCCAGTGTGTGGTTATTATGTTTGCCTCGTAATTGTTTATGCATGTTCTTATATACTGAGTGGCATAAGATTGAATTAACAATATTTCTTGGTGAAACTGTCTTTCTCAATGAAACCTATGATCTTACTAATTGTTAGAAGAATAGGCACCACCCTACATTCAAAAGATGAAGCAGATATAGCCTTTACAGACGATCTTTAGAAAGTGAAGCTTGATTAGGCCTATCATTTCTTGTATTAACGTGACAAGATTTTCTCATAATTTCTGCACTAGCTATTATAATACAGTTGATGATTGTAGTAGGTAATCATATGCATTTTTTATTATAACATAGAAGAAGCTTTTGGAATTCTACCCGTGTGTAGGCAGATAGATGTACCTAGTTTAGCTTGAGTCTATGTCATTGTTTATTCCAAGATGAATAAATTTTCCTTTCTTGATAGGGTGGAGTTGGTATCGGATGTTTGAGTTGTTCCATGATGTTTTTAGCAACTACATGAGTTGATGGCCATTGTTGTACTGATTTATTTTATACTACTTTAGTTCAAAGCATAATTACTAATGATGAATCTATGAATTTCTTGAACCATCTTGTTCGAAATTTGATACTGATTAATCACATATGCAAGATTTCATATCTAATTGGTCTTTCCCTTACTTGCAAACAGATCATTTCTGGTGATCCAGAAAACGTGACAGAAACTTGGATGAGTAATGCATATAGTTTTGGGATGATCATATGGGAGATGGTGACGGGTGAGATAGCATACTCTGCTTATTCACCGGTGCAGGCTGCAGTCGGGATAGCCGCGTGCGGGCTGAGGCCCGACATCCCCGACTCCTGCCCTCAGCTCCTCCGGTCACTGATGGTCAAGTGCTGGAACAACTGCCCCTCAAAACGTCCACAGTTCTCAGACATCATATCAACCTTATCGCGCTTCAACAACACCGCAAATACATCGAAGCAGTAAGTCTCAAGGCTTTCACCTTTCCTAGTTAGGTGATCCTACGTGGTCTTGTACTAAACAAAGCTCATGGACACTGCAAAATCAAAAAAAAAAAAAAAATCACCCCCAACATAAATGAAAATACTTCACGAAATCACAATACAGACATGTGGCAGAAACAAATTACCCAAAGGGATGATTGTTGACATTGTGAACTACTTTATGGACCAGCATGTCTAATGTTTTTAAGGAATTATATGCTTAGGTTCTGATTTATGTCTAGATTGGGGGTAGTTGAAGGGGATAAAATTTGGTTCCTTTTAATTGCTTGTGTCTGCCAATATAGTTGAACCTAACCCACCCCCCTCCCTTTAGGGCTTTATGTCACAATTTGGTTTAGCTTTTAGCTTTTGATGTTTTTTTCCTCCCTTGTTTACATGATCCCGGTTCCATGTGTTTAATTATTGCGTCGGTGGAGTCGAGAGCAAATTAATGACTTCGTTATTATACACATAGTAACATGTATTGATGGGATATGGGAAAACATTGGATACAAGTTCTTGATTGTTCAATTCAATCAAAGCTATTTTTTCAAGCTAGTTTTGACATTTTATCTAGTGTGTGAACAGAATTTAGTGAGTCAAACGCAATTCTCAAAGTTCGATTGAAAAAATTAAACAAATGAATGAGAATCAATTAAATTTGAACGACATCGTGTTTTATGATGACAAAGTATTGAGCAAACTTTGTTTAAATATGTCCAAGATTCGTTTAAGCATTTTTAGACAATGAAAAGGAAATATTCTGACAAGCAGCAGCATAAGCTGACTTATTAGTATGCGTACAATTACATGAATTTAAGAAACCGTATTAAAAAATTTGGAAAGCTAAAAGTGACTAGTATATAAGAATTAATCAGCTTAATCATGATGCAGATGGTGCACATGCCATCATGTGGGTGTTTTCTCATAATTGTTTACTGTGTTTTGTGTTTTGTGTTTGTATATTTCTCCAATGCTTGAATTATAAATTAAATGAAGAAAATTCCAAACGAAACAAATACTGAAAAATAGTAGGAGAAAATCGAGTTTTTAATTTCCCCACCCTCTGAAATATATAACACTTTTGATAAACCTAGCTATTTCTTCCATTCCATCTTCTATATCAGTAGAATTGTGGGTCTATCATAAAGATTATATTAAGTAGATGACGAATTACCAATTATCAACATAGTTAAATTTCACCAATGATATAATGTGACGAACAACAATCGACAAAGCAAAATATAGAATGAAAATACATAAATAGTAAAAAGCTGTCGTACTATTTAATGATAGTAACATTTATGTTTTTCTACTCATTAAAAAACGACAATGAAATGTACATCTTAATCCCCACTTACATTAAATTGATTTGTATATTTAATCATGAAGCATCATTATTGTATGGCCCATGACCTAGCATGTGGCTCATAAAAAGAGACTGCCAAAAGCTTAAAACATCATTAGTAACAATAAAACATTTAATTCCATTGTCCATATAAGCATCATCATAAGTTTTTAAAAAATTATTCCAGTCCTCTTTGACACTTCTACCCCTACATATATATAGCTCGTATAATCTCTCCCAATTAATTTATTTACATATATAATCAAACGCTAATGAATTCGTCCACTATTATAAAATGGAATACATTGATCATGTGCTATTAAAGAAAAATTGCCTATTGTGGAATGTATCATCTATTAATGCTGAAAATTCTATTTATCACCTCACGACGCACCCAAAAGACCAACATAATTTAAATATTTGAATTGTACAACTCTCAAATTCACATTTCTGATGAAAATTAAAATCAATCTTCATTTCTCATGGATCACTGTTACCCAACTCCATCTTCTATAACTAAATTAAGCTAAAGCCCATACAAAGAGTAGGCGGGCCTAAAAGTGTATCGATAAATTATAAGCCCACATCAAAGTAATGAAGGTGTCATCTTTTTTTCATTCCTTTGTTTTTTGAGGGGAATTAAATTTTTTACTAAATAGTGTAAATTATTTATTAGTAATCTAAACTTAGACTTTTTTTTGAAGGGGACTAAAATTAGACTTATTGACTGTAAATAATTAAATTTTTCTGAAAGTTGCTTTACTTGCAACCACACGAAAGAATTTGAATGCGAAAATGATGCTAGAACGAAAACGGTAATATAATAGTAGTAATATTTTTAGCGAGTCTTTGTATTAAAAGAAAAAAGTTGAAGAAAAATTTGAAATATTAAAAAGAAAAAGAATTCGAATTTTAGAATGAGGGATTAAAAAAATTGAAGGGGGAAAAATTAGATAAAACAGTTGTAATGATTTAAAAGTTATTTAGTTTGAAGATTTTTAATTTACAATCTATGATTTGACACATTCATGTATGTTGCACCAGGTATGATGCATGCAAAGTCGATTACACACACGCGCACATCCACACAATTTGATTCATACATGTTGAAAGATTCAATCTATTAAATTCAGTTGCAGTTGACAAATTATAACATTCACAAATATCTTCACAATATTAATTCGTACGTCTCGTCTAGAATCCACCCTAAAACATAACTTTACAATTCTTGGAAGCAAAGTTACGATATATTTATAAATGATAGATACCATGATCGAATACAAATAACAACAATGATAAATATTTGTTTTTTCTTAAAACCAACAATGATAATTATTAATAGAAAATCAACAAAAAGAATCCAAAGGGGAAGAGATAAATTTTTTTATTCCCATGCTGTTTTTCATCTTTATTAAATCCATTATTTTCATATATATTAAGATTAAGATGATAATTTGAATTAAATCATCATTGTTGGTGAAATAAAAGGGCAATGGGATTTTTTTAAAAAAATCATCTTTGTAAACGTGCCAATAAAACGTGCCAAAAAGTACAATCTTTCATTTTATTTTATTTTTGTGTACATCAAAAACCAAACCAGAGAAGAAAACATACATGGAAATCAACATACAATTACACCAAAATCTAGATTAAAAAACCACAAAATTGAAGGTGAATTAAGGATGTCAATGTTTATCTCAAAAAAAAAAAAAATGTCAATGTCACAAAAAGCCATAACATTCTTGTCACATAATTAAAAACCAAGTGAGGAAAGTTTAGTTTTTTATTTCAGCAATAGAACAAATGGGATCCTCTGTCCCAAAATATAGTGTGTACCACGTGTACCACTTTTCATTTCTTTATATTTATAAATTATTTTTTATTCAATTTTAATTTATTATGCTTTTATATAATATAAAGATAATTAACAAAGGTTCACTCATTCATTTAGGGTTTATAATTATTTTTTTTATATTTATTTGAATTAATAATAGATTATTTGGGTTCATTAATTCAAATTTGGGGTATATAATTTTTTAAATTTTAATTTTTCAATGATAAATACTAATTAGAGTTTATAATATAATAATACTTTTTATTTTTATAAAAAACAATTTATAAAACAAAGAAATGAAGAGTGGTACACGTGGTACACATAATATTGTGGTACAGAGGATCCCATCTGGCAATAGAAACGGCTCATAAAGGCGCAGGCGAACAAGAAGGGCACCTGACGAGACCATTCTCATTGCACGAGGTACAACTCCCGATTCCGGCTTTCCCTCTATAGCACTTATGGCTCCCATTGCATTCCTGGCACAGCACGAAACTGTAACCCCCGCAAGCCTCGCACGTGCCCGGGTCCGCCGGCGGCAGCCCCTCCAAATACTTCTTCAGCTCGCCGCTCTCGTGCAGGCGCCGCACCTCCTCCGCCCCGCCGAGGTACCTACCGCCTGTGAACACCCTCGGCAGGGTGAGCTTCGACTTCTCCGACTCCCCGAGGATCCTCTGCAGTTCGTCCATGAATCCCGAGTCCATCGACAGATCCCGCTCGTCGATCGGCACGCGGAACGCCCGCAGTATCGATCGCACGGCGCTGCAGTCGTCGAACGTGCGGCGGATCACCCGCAGGCTCGTGAAGTACAGCACCACCGATTTCTCGGCGCCGCGGATCCGGATTTCCCGATCCGCGGGGTTGGATAGGGAGCGGATGAGCTCCTTCGCGCTGCGGTTACGGTGGTAGATCGACGGGGATGAGGGGGAGTCTCCTCCTCCGCCGCCGTCGTAGAGGAGGCTGTGGACGTCCTTGAACGACGAGCATGCGAATTTGAGCGTCGGCGCGTTGTGGACACGGCTCCTCGTTTTGGTTCGCCTCAGCCACATGGATTCCGAAACTCCGATCGAACAACGCAATGCCGGAACTCGGAAATCAACCGAATGTTCAGCGAAGCAATGCAGGTTTTTGGGGAAGAAATTAGGGCAATGCAGATGAAAAGGGTGATGGGAAAATGGAGGAATAAGGTGAGGGTTTGGGTTTGGCGATTCACAGCTTTTTTTTCACTCCACATGTTTTTATCACTTTTTTATCTGCGCTACGCTAACGCCCTTTTCCACTTTACTTTTTTCTTTCTTTTTTTTTTCGGATTATTTATTTGTAAGTACCTAGTTTTGGTGAACTTCGAATCCTAAATTTCTAGTAGTAAAATTGCAACTCGATTTATTTAGATATTTTACAAGTTTTAACACATGTTTCAATAATTCACGAATAATCAAAATATTTGAATAATTAAACTTATAAACTAAAAAGAGAATTATGAGTTAGTGAAAAAATATAAATTAAATTAGAAGGGTATATGTTCGAAGAGTTAATATACATTTTCATATTGTAAAGCTAAAAAATAATCATTTTTGGACCGATGAATCTATTATTTTGCCCGTAATTGACGAATTGAAAATTAAATTCACCTATTCTAAGTCATGAATTGTCCTATTTAAATTGTTAATTAAACAAACCTATTCATGGTTGTGAATTGTTGTATTTAGAAAGAAATTCACAATAAATATATCCATGGTAGTCGTGAATTAAGAAGTGAACTATTTGGAGTAATTATTTTTTATAATTTATGTTAGTAGTTAGTTTTTTTTACTATTAAAAAAATAATTTATTAATTTATTATGAGTTGAAGATTACAAATTATAATAGAATTATTTTAATAAATTAATTGTTGCTTATAATACCATAAAAAGGGGTTATTGCAGGAAAATAACCAAAATTTGCCAATTTTGTTATTTATATCATTACCTTTTTTCCTGTTAAAAAAGGGGTTAAGATTGATTCTGAATCGTCTCATGGCGAGCAATTTCGCCCAACAAATTTTGTCCAAATTCAATGTGAATGATCTCACAACTTGCTATTTTCTCACTGTTACATTAGATTAGATTTGGGTGAAATTGTCCATTGTGAAACGATTCAGAATCAAACTTAAATTCATGTATTTTCTAATGAAAAAAAAAAAACATGATATAAATAAAAAATTAAAATATTTTAGATATTTTTGAACGATAACCCTTAAAACAAATAAGATGTAGTATAAACATAAAACGAGGAGAAAGTTCTAGATGCGTGCGCATAATGACAATTTGACAATTCACTTGTTAGAAATTTAGAATGGATGATAAAATATCTATTTGCAACTAACTGGACTTCATTTTGTTGTTTAACCTTTACGTTTTTTGTGTTGCCATTTTATTATTATTGAAACAGATAAAACCACTATTTTCAGGAGTATAAACATAAAACGAGAAGAAGGTTCTAGATTCAGGCGCGAAGGCTGCATAATGGATTTGGTTTATGTGCATAAAAGATATTTATGATTGTTTTTTAAATACATACTAATATTGAACATATACCCCTTCAAAAAAAATATTGAACTTATTGTCATTAATTAATAAAGGGTAACCGCAATTTATGTTTTGAAAATGGGTGAATACGTTTGCCATATGATATTTGGAATAAATGTGAATCCGTTTAGTAGTTATCAATATACTTCAGCTATAATTTCTTCAAATATTTGAAGATAAACCAAACTTTTTAATATAATACTCCTTCCGCCGTGAAAATTATAGTATGACTTGAAGAGCATAACTTTTAATAAATAGTTGGAAGATGTGTACAAAATGGAGAAATAATCCACCAAAATTGAATGGAGATAGGGATCTGCCAACATTAATGTATTAAATAGTTGAATTTTTTTTTGTAAATATTGAGTGTGAATGAGATTTAAAATATAAATGATAATTTCCCAAAAAAAAATACAATTTTCTTAATCAAACAAAAGTAGCACTAAAAATTACTCCTAATTTTCACCGACAAGGAAAATATTTTATATTTATTTAAAGAGGAAGAAGATCTAGAAAGCAAGGCAATGGCATGCGTAAATTCTTGCCTCTAATCAGGTCGTGAATAACAGAGAATAGAGATATGATACAGTGTTTTTGTAAGGACCAAATCCAAATTCAACCAATTCTTCACAATTATTAAAAATTATTTTCCTTTAAATAAATAAGCATCATAAGACACAAAAATCCGCATATATATATAAGAAAAAAGGATAACTTTACATATATACTCTTAATAACTTTTAAAATATTTTTCTCAACAGATGAAATAAATTTGACAATATGACACTCATTTAAAGACACAATTGAGTATATAAAATCATGGTACAAATCAAAATTGATGACAAAAAATGGTTATCACAAAATGTTGAAGTGATGCTATTTTATCAATAGAAAAAATGTAAATGTTATAACCCCCATAAAACTATGCCACACTAGATTGGTATATTCAAAATAGAAGGCAACATAATTTGTGGAAAAGAAATTGATATATGCAAAGTTGCAAATCCTGTATTCAAATGATCATGTTCCAACATTATGAAACCGGCCAATCAAGCATTGGAAGAAGGCATCTAATAAGAAAATGCAGAAATCAAATTTAGCACCCAAAATGAAGAACCGTGACAGAGAACACAAATACTCAGTGCTCAAATCCACTTGATTTATGACACAGTCTAAATCGTCTTGCTATGCGTCTCTCATAGAACTGAATATTAGAATGGAAGGAAGTTTAAAGGATAAAGGACCTAGTCTTGTGAACGATCAGCGGAAGTAAATGGATATTTGCGGAATATCGACATCATTGTCCTCTTCATCCTCACACGCTACAACAACATCCACATGGTTGCGGTATGGTGGCAGCTCTACCTTGGCTACATCCCGTACGAGGTCCACAATCTTCTTGTCCATCCGGTCCTTGTGTCGAGGGAACATGCTGTTGTAGAGCAGGCAACTTCCGAAAGAAATGCTGTACGCGTTCAGTCCTTTGTCAGAAAGCCATTTGAGCAGCTCCCTCAAAGTTGGATTGTTCCTTATAATCCATCTGTCCCACACAGTCCAGATCATGTTCTGGTGCTTGATAACCTTGGGAGCCACTGGTTCGGCAATGGAGAATAGTGGAAGAGCAAGGTTGGCAAATGTGTTGCGATAATCTTCTACCTTGTGGGACCCATCGATTACTTTATAAAGCTCAAGGCAAACCAAGCCGGTAGCCATTGCTGTGGAAGTTGCAATGGCTGGAATGATCCTCCCAGCAATGAATTTGGCTTTCAGCTTGTCCACTTCAGGAATGCTGTAATTTCTTGCCCTCATGTTTGCAAGTGCCGCAATCAGGTCCATGTGATAGTTGGTGTCGTCGTCCTACACAATTACACAGCAACATCACGGACAGTTAAAAATTAAGTCATTCTTTGCATGTTAAATTTGTAAGAGATGAGATGCAAACCTTCTCAAACTGGATTGGTCTCATCCTGAAGTTAGGTGGTAATGTCTGGCGACATTGCTCAAGCTTCAGAATTAAATCATTGATAACAGCCGCATCATCCACGGAAGCAGTAGCAAGACTAGTAGCTTTCTCATCAGTTACAATTTTCGCATCCTTTCTCGGTTGGAAATCAGGGACAATGACTTGATCAACAGCCTCAGCCAGTCTCTTTGGGTTCTTCACCCAGTCTGGTATAGGGATGCCAAATGTCTCAGCTCGCAGTATGGATCCAGCCATAATAAAGTGAAGATGGCTGGGATCGGAGGTAGAAAACTGCAGAGGACGAGGGAACCTCTTTGGGGCTGACCAGAAAGGTGCACCAGTGCTGGTTGCAGCATCCTCAGGGAAGGTGAAAGCTAACTGTTTCACCCTGTTCGCAAAATAGTCTTCAAACCTGCCAATGGACAGAAAAATTATAAAATCATACCAACAGGGGAGCTAGCAACAAAAATCCAACCCAAAAAGAGAACATATGGGGGAGTTGAAAGAGATTTACTTTTGACGAGCCCACAAAATACAATCTTGGAATGATTCACATCGCTCCTTGTCAAGACACTCAATTACACGTTCCAAATTGTCCCTTGCTTGAGCATCCCCAGCATTTCTCATTGCAGATGCATACTCACCAGGATTAGAAAGATAGGCATTCACTTCAGCCGGTGTCTTTTCAAGCAATCCCTCAAATTCTGACCGGGCCCATGTCAAACAGTGATCAATATTGTGCGGGAAGGAGTGGACAGTACACATTGGTGCTTGTTTCTCAGGGGGATCACGAGAGGCACCATAGTTTTCCGTCAGGTGGGGAACGACCATTTGAGTATTGCATTTGGCACCCAAAGTTCCAGACTCCAGAAGTGGTTTCTGGAAATATAAGCATCGCTGGTCAACATAGAGCCTGGCGTTTACATTGTCAAGTGCATTAATCACAACATCGAGATTCTCCCAGAAAGCATCATGAAAAACATTCTCGGTCTCCGAACCAACACGATTCTGTAAAGCTTCTATATGAAGCTGGGAATTAATTGCCAAAGCAGCAGAAGCAGCAACAGTGGATTTCGGCTGCCCAATGTTCCAATCTCGGAAGAGGAATTGCCTACTTAGGTTACTCTTCTCTATCACATCGTCATCAGTAATAGTCAATTTTCCAGATGATCCACATGAAACTCCCATTAGAGCCAAATTCTTAAGAAATTCACAGCCTAGAGCACCAGATCCAACAACAAAAGTTTTTGCATCTTCTAGTTTCTTTTGAAGCTTAGACCCAAACACTGAAATCTGGGCATCATAACGGCTATTCAAAGGTCTGAAGTCGCTGGGATCAATAGGCTCGGTAGGAAGTGATTCTACAGAGTCAAAGTAAAAGAACTGCAAAGACATCGCAACATAAAAAGTTTAGTTGTATTGTATAATTTTTGCACCAGCTCTTCCAAGAATACAACTACAGCAGCAAGGAGTGATGGCAGTTGTGCGGACCTAATTTTTGATAGAAGTTATCAATTATATAATTCATCAAAAAATAGACTCAAAGCGCCTAAAAAGAGAACAAAGATAAAGCAAAACAATAACATCAAACCACACCATAACATCCAAGAGGTGAACCCTGCAGTTTTAGCCTATATAGTGGCCAAGTCGTAATTTAAATAAGCAAGACCAGGATTTTACAAAAACTCTGGCCATAGGGAGCAAATTTGTGTTAATCAGAAACTGGCGATAAGTCTTCTACACTCTCTATTGTTTTAAAAAACCTCAAATGTGGACTGATTTACAGATCTGAGTAGTAGGTAGCAATAGTTCCACTTTCTCATCCACTCAAAAAAGGGGAAAAAGAAGGAAAATAATAAGAAACAAGTTGAGAAAGGCTTTTAAGCAAGAGAGAAATTAATAACCTGGAAAAGAGGATGAAACTTCCCCGAGCATGCCTTCATAACCTCCTGCCCGACAATGCCACCGAACATGGCAGCCATAGGATTCAGGACAGCTCTAGCACCAAAAGCAAAGTGTCTCAGGAGTTTAGGATTAATATCATCCAATTTGCCATCTCCTAGGCTTTCGTTCATGTTACTGGTTATAGATATCAACTTCTGGGCATCCTCTTCAGAACCAGCAACTGGGTAGCGCCCCATTTCAGACACAAACTTATCTAATGCTTGGAATGCCAAATGCAGAAGAGGTGGCCTGTCAAACTTGGAGAAATCAGAAAGAAGGAAATCACCAGTATCCTTTAATGCCTCCTTTAGCGGCTTGAAGTTCAAAACCTTGGGCTGTTTCACCTGAGTTACAATACCACCTCTCTCATATGCACCATAATTAGTTGTATCTTCTTCAAGGGTGAAGGAGTATGGACGTGCATTTTTTACTTTTCTTGGCTTTCCATCATTTAGTTCTGTCATTCCTCGGACTTCTGAGAACACAACCAGATCCCCATCCTGAAACTCAAGCCTTTCATCATCCACGCATGCCACAAGAGCAGGGTTGTCGTTACTGATAGATGCAATAATTCCTGTGTGAGGCTCCTCACCGTCGACATCGAATACAGTGAATGCAGGTCCGAAATCACAAAAAGCACTACCAAAAAGACCTCTAACTTCTGTTTTAATGAATGCAATAGGTGGCTGATGATTGTGACAGTAGTCACTGAACTCGATTGCACTATCTAAATTGATATCAGTAAAAACCACAGCCTGCATAGGTGACACATATCCTTATTAGAAATAGCTGAAACATATATGCTTGGCAGTGATGGAGTGCAGGATAGTTGAAAAGTAAATGAAAGATCTTATTCCAAAATTCATTAAATGCATATAATAAAGTAAATGCTGAACACGCAATAGTTGGTTTGTCAGGACATGGATAAGACCCATTGCCTCCAATTGAGAAAAAACAAGCTTAGAATTAGTAGATCTAACAGCACAACATAGGTGGCATAGGAGGAAAAAAAACATTCCTTCAGTTCTTCTGAATGTTGGGGTAATTCATATAGACATACTTAACCCCTATTATGTTATGATAGCAGTGGTGGCCAAGCTCAAGCTTATGTTTATGATATATGTGCATAAAACAATGCATTCTCTAACATTGCAGGCTTGTAGCTATTGGGTAAGGATGTTACACTATGACAGTAAATGTTTCCCTAAAACATTTAAATTTTTTTTTTATTAATAGATTGTTTAAGTAAATGTGACAGTCGTATATTAAAAAAGTAGAAGAAGAGTAACTGCACTGAAACAATATGCATAGCAAAAGACAAAGGGAATCCACATTTCATATTTCACGAATAGATAAATTTTAAAGAGTACACATGTCAGGAAGATCAAAGTAACAGAGGGTGTTTGTAGATACGCACTTGAATATCATGTATGTGATCAAATATTTCAGTCACATGAATTTATTTTAAAGATTTTAACTTAACAGAAATTAGAATCATCAGCAGATGAAAAATTCTGAATAAAACCAACAAGGCTACAGGGTATTTGAACTTATTCTACTGAAGCCTCGACCAGATGGAGTGACACATGCAATAACTAACATCAATGCGTACTGTATCTTATGCATGTTCCAAAGCAAGCAGAAAGGCACAGTTCTTATGCTTGGATGGTAAGTAACAAAATGAAAAATAGAAACAAAGAGAGGGGGGCAGAGGGAGAGGGGGACTGGGGACGCACGGAATCAATGATGAAAAGTGTGGGCAATTCAGAAAGGAAGAAAGTATATTAAAAGGATTACCTGAAAATCCGAAAGCTGTTCTTTAGTCAATTTTGTAGTCAAAGTCAAGACAGTTACAGCATTATTTAATTCCTGTAGCTTCTGAACTGAAGCGAGTGCCCTGTTCTTACCCAAATCTTTTTCTGAGAAAACAAAGTTACTAGACATATCCCACAACTCCACTGTTCCTTCATCGTGCAATGTAACAGACTTCACACCAGCAAGGACAAGGTTCTTAGCTGAAAAGTGTTAAAAAGCATCGAGTTATGATAAGATTCAAGCCCCAGAAGTCATTCTCCCACTTTATTCATTAAACAAGCAATCAGACTCAAGTCATGTTGTAATACAAGTATTATCTAGAAATAAGCACTTTCACAAGCAAACACAAATAATAAATCAGAGCCTCTGCATAAATGGCATGAATTCTCTATAAATTATTTCTTTGACATCTTCTCCCAGGTCACCAGGAACATGAGGTCAGCCACATAATGAGCATCTCTAGCAATAAGTAAATCAAAAGCTATAAAGGGATAACCTCAGGAAAAAATCCCAATCAGAAATTGAATATAGACAGTAACAGATACGCATGCTCCACTTGTTGCTAAATATGGCTTCAGTGTTACTCACAATTAGTGTTGATTCCGAGATCAAACACACTGAGCTTTCACAAAGTAAAGTTTGTAACAGCACATGCATATACAGCATCAAACAATCACGTACTATAATATACGATCCAAGTATCTCTGAGAGAGTTAGAAAAAAATATACCAATCTCAACTCCGAGGCCCTGCATTCCAGACACAAGAACATTAGAAGCAAACAGCCGCCGCATAGTCTCTCGCCCGTAGACGGCCAGCTGCCGGCTGTGGAGATCCTCGTCAATATCGCGCGGGGTTCCATCATCAAACGCCATATCGGTGACTGTTGGTTCGCTGCAGTTTCCGCTGCTGTTGCTGTTCCCTACACCGTCGCTGCTGTTCTTCGCCTGATTGTTGGAGTTTTCGGTGGAGGAAATGACGCGCTGCCTCTTGACGCTTTCGGAATCACTTACGTTATCAGCCTCGCCTTCCCCTGCTCTCTTTCTAGGAAGCATATAGTGCAACAAGCTGCTAAAAACACGCCGAATCCCCATCGAAACCACCAAAATCAGCACAGAATATATAAAATATTTGGGAAATTCAGAATCGAGATGGTTCTTCAAGTATAACAACAATCTGGCCGAGATCGGAGATTGTAGCACTACCGCAATCGTAATGAAAATTACGGAAAAAATAATAAGCCCTCTTCCTAGGTATTGTGAAGCCATTCGAAATCGATCGAAGAATATAAACAGTAAATCGATTCCAAACACAATAGATTAAGTAAAGAATGAATTTACCGGTTACAGCTTCGGAGAGGAAAGAATGGAACCAGAGACGGAATGTTCGAGAGATATAGAGAGATGTAGAGAGAGAGAGAGAGAGGAAATGAGAAGGATGATTCGAGATACAACAGAGGGTTTTCTGTGAGAAGACTTGAAAAAGGTTTCTTATGCAATCACGGTAAGGGGTAACGTTGTACTTTTCTACCCGATAACAGAATCATTTTACTATACATTTTTCTCTGTGTTTAAGTGTTTAGGGATGTTTATATACGCATTTGTCCGATCTATTATGTAAAAATACAGTTATATTCCAAATTAAAATTAAGTTTCTCTTTGTATAATTTATCTGTATCAATTTATTTTACCATTCAATACGTGGATTGTGCTTTTTTCTAGTGCAAATTTATCATAATATGTAGATGATGCTTTTTCTTTAGTGTAAGTTTATCATGAAAATAAAGAAAAATGATAACTTGATGATTTCCGTCCTTAGATGATGCTTTTTCTCTAGTGCAAACTCGGACGGTCGGACCATAAAGTTTTCAAGTCATTTTTAGGTTTTTTTTAATTATTATTATCACGAGAGCAACCAAAATTAAATGTAAGTTTTATTTTCACCAATAAATTTTGATACGCTTTTATGCATATATAAGTGTATGCGTTGTAGCTGTGCCTCTAATAAGTGTTAGGAATTATTATAATTCAAACTTCCAGAGAGTCTTGTGTATAAATTATGGAGCATTGGGATATATTTATATTATACTTTTTTGTTAAAGCCCTAAACCTTCTTGGTCCTTTTATAAATAATCCATTCTACTTATTTATTTTTTTAGAACACTCAAGGGGAGATGGAGGGTTAGGCAAATCATTTATCTGTAAGTAAACATCAATCAATATCTTATACATGACGTTGCTCAAAAGTGGCAACGCTCAAAAGAGACCAATAGAGGAAGCAAAACCTAGACAAAGAAGAACCATACAAAATAATCCAATCTACTTAATTATGTTTAAGTCCAATATTAACTTAATTAAACTATTTGTATACCAAAAGAATTTTCTTTAAAAGAAATGGTGGTAGAATACAACTTGTATACCAATAGCTCTACCCATGAAAATTAAAATTTTAGTTAAACAAAATTGACTAAGTTTTACTTGCAAAATTTTTAAAGTTGACGTAATTGTTAACTACGTTTCAAAGTTCCACATTGAATCAAAATTAATTAAAATTATTCCCAACATTTATCTAACCAAACTTTGTCGTCTAATGGGTTAGGTGTTAGTATATAATTGTAGTAATGACATTGCAATTACAGAAATCATCTGTAAAAAAATTATAAGTATAAACAATTATCGAAAATAAAGCATCACAATAACGCAATTTCAAACTAGCTCACATTAATTTCCACTCATATTGTTGACCAGACAAAAATTCTGTAATCTAATGAAAATCTGTGTCCGTAAAAAGAGCAACTTTTTATGTGCTATCAAAACATCAAACAGGTAGCGCGCAACAGCTAGCTAAAACCGGCAGCAGCGGCGGCGGCGGTGGCGGAACTCGAAAATGCCTCTACCGAACTCCAAGCCCTCGCTCATTTCCCTCTCATTCTCCCTCTTGCTACTACTTTCCATCCCCTCAAATGTCGGGTGCATCGGCGTCAACTGGGGCACGGCGGCGTCGCACCCTTTGCCGCCGGCGAAGGTGGTGGAGCTTCTCAAGGCCAACGGCATCGGTAAAGTGAAGCTGTTCGACGCCGACCCGCTCGTCCTCCAGTCGCTCTCTGGCTCCAAAATCCGCGTCACCGTCAGCATTCCGAATTCTATGCTTCGCAGCCTCAACGCTTCATTAAAGGCCGCCGAGAGCTGGGTGCACGATAATCTCACCCGCTTCGTTTCCGACGGCGCCTCCAGGGTCCTCATTGAGTGCGTATTCTCATTATTTCAATTTATATTCTTCAGTTCTGATTTTGGATGAGCATGTTTCAGTTGGTTGCTTCATTATTAGTGTTAGCAAATCGCAGTATTATTTCTCTCGATAAGTAAAACCTAATTGCTAGATGTTTGAGAGAGAGAGAGAGAGAGAGAGACGCTTGATACTGAATTTTGAGAGATGAAACTGCATACTCGATATAGAAATAAGCTGCTTGATACTGATTTGTGATGAATTTCGTTAAAGCTCAAAGCTCGTTTAAACTTTATAACATTTGAATGAAATTTCAACGAAGCTCGAACAGTAGATTCATACATACCCTTATTGATGCATAACTAAGTTCATGAATGATCAAGAAGAGGGCATGACTGATAGAATAATGGTGCATTTGAGATCATTGCATCGTTGTATAGGGAAAAGCTCTGCTGCTTTTGATGGTTGAGTTTCATTGATGTGTTGTTTTATACCCCCGCGAATTGTGCGTTTTGGCTGATAATGCTCTAACATATACGTTTGTAGGTATGTTGCTGTCGGAGACGAGCCTTTCCTCCAAAGCTATGGCGACCAGTTCCACCCCTATGTCGTTGGAGCAGCTGCCAACGTCCAAACAGCGTTGCTCAAGGCTAACTTGGCTGAAAAGGTGAAAGTCGTAGGAACCTGCAGTTTCGATGCTTTTGTATCAGAAACTGGTTTGCCATCAAAAGCGCGTTTTAGGCCATCAGTCAATAGAACCATGATTGAGCTCCTCATGTTTTTGAACAGACATAGATCTCCATTTTTCGTATCCATAACCCCCTTCCAGAGCTACCATGATAACAAGAACATTTCACTTGACTTTTCTCTTTTCAGAGAAAGAGCACGGCCTCGGAATGATAGTCACAAGACCTACAAAAACAGCTTCGACTTGAGCTATGATACCATCATCTCAGCCCTATCCGGTGCTGGATTTCCCCAGACGGACGTAGTCATTGGGCGAGTCGGTTGGCCCACTGACGGTGCTCCAAATGCCACCTCGTCTTTAGCCGAAGAATTCACTAAAGGCTTGATCAACCACCTCCAGAGCAATGCAGCAAAATCTTCCAAGGGCCAAGCTTTGCCAACGGAAATATACATATTTAGCCTTTTAGACGAAGATAAGAGAGGCATAGCTACCGGGAATTTTGAGAGGCACTGGGGCGTGTTCACATTCGACGGCCAAGCTAAGTATCAAGCCGATCTTGGGCAGGGCTCGAGAAAACTGGTGAATGCTCAGGGCGTGCAGTACCTCTCTCCCAGATGGTGTGTGGTGAACAACAACAAGGACTTGTCAAACGCGACTGCACTCGCCTCGGTGGCGTGTGCTGCCGACTGCACTGCAGCGTCGCTAGGTGGTTCGTGCTTCAACCTTAGCTGGCCCGGCAATATCTCTTACGCGTTCAACAGTTACTATCAGCAGCACGATCAAAATGCAGATAGCTGTGCGTTCTCAGGCTTGGGATTGATCACCACCGTCGATCCGTCCGTTGATGCCTGCAGGTTTCCAGTCGGACTCAAGACGTCGCTTTCGATCTCCCTACAAGAATCTGCATTTCTCTGTCGGTTTATATCGCCAACGGTAACTGTTTTGCTGTGGTTGCTTGCTGAAATATGGCCGTAGATGTTGGTTGATGTTCCTTGAGGTTTCATGGTTAATATCTTTCATCATTTTTGTGTGCGACCAAATTTTCACTTGTATCTATATTCTGCTTTCTACTGATCAGGTTGCATCATTTTCGTGTAATATCTCAAAAATGGTGAAAATTTTGAGGTGATTAATGCCATTTTTAGTGCAAGAGGCAACGTTGGTTGTCTTAGGACTCAATTCTGATTTTGGGAATGGAATTTTATTATTGGTGAGCAGATATTGTACTAACAATGGATATATAATAGGATTCACGTTTTTGTCATTGTTGATTAGACGGATTGCTAAGTTCGACCGAACTTAACTTACTACATTGTACACTGGCATTAATTTGTAATTTTAAGAAGAAAATAAATTCAACATAACTTAGTATACAATATTGAACATTATACAAATACCTCATTCGTATCCACTTCGATGTACCAAGAAGAAAGGGTATTTCACTTCTTCCAAGTAGTCATTTCAAAACAAGTCATTCTGATTTTTTGAGCATCATTGATTGCAGATTTTAGTTGTTGAAGACGAGTTATACGACAATCGTTATTTCAGCTTGGGTTATGTTGGTAATGCTAAAATATAATTTGGATAGTTTCCGACATAGTAGATGTCTTATACTACATTAAATTTATACATCCCATTTTCATGAAAAGACATAATGAATTATGCTTCAAAAGTTAATTCACGTGGGCAACTGGGCGATTCAACTACACAAAATAATTCAGAATCGCAATATCAAAATGCTACCATAAACCTATATTTCATTCATCAAAAGAACTCATTCTCCAGTGTTTACACATAACTATTTTCTAAATCTATTTTACTCCCACAAAACAAACAGAAAACTGAGAAAGATAACAGTAACCTAAAAAAGATTGCAAACCCAAAAACACCAAGGCAAGCAAAGACTATCACGAAAAGGAAAACTGGAGGGGTCTTTTTTCACAGTAAGGACGAGGACAAACCATTTTATATGGAAAGTATTCTCAAGCAGTCTGTCTAATATGGAAATCCATGGGAGCAAAATCGAGCATCAAACACAGGAGGGGAATGTTTTTGAAGAATTGGGCAGTGCTACTCCCTTCAAGCAAAGTTTGCACAAACTGGATATCAGAGCATCAAACAGTCCCAACTTTGACAGTGCCACTGCATAAGCTCACAGTCCCGAGTTTGACAGTGCAACTGCAGAAGCTCCAGAAGACACGACTAGTGCTCCATTCAGCTAAGACAGAAGCAGCCTTAGAAAGCAAATGACGGAACGTACACAATTATATAGCAGCCCAATTTTCTGCCTCTTGCACACACTTCCATGACTAACAAGATTGGGTTTTAAGATAGCCTGAGTATCCTCATATTATGCCATGAAACAACTAATCTAAACCAATTAAACAGAATGTTGAACGAACCTAAGAGATCGGACACTGGAGATGAGGCACATCCAAGAAAATAAATGGGCTAAGAATAAGAAGACAAACTGCAAATGAACGAGGTTTATACTTAAGCCAGACATCATATTCTAAGCACTAGTACCAAGAGATAATGGGATAATACGAATATCATCCCTTATAAACGTCCTGCAGTGTTCCATCCATAATCTTAACAATGGTGTATGTGCACGAGCCAACACCAAAAAAAAGAAAGCAAAATGAACAAGAAATGGGAGCTCAAAGCATTTTTGTGCAAAACTTCCACAACATACTTGTTTTTAGCAATGATGCAGATACGAGAAATCTACGCCACAAATGCACATATGCATCAGAACAAAAATAAAAGTGTAACTTAGTAAGCAACACTCACCTGATAATTTCAACCTACCTTTAGCAGCAATTTGGAGAATATCCACTTCCCTCTATAAAAACATTCACACAGCTCATATCAATCCTTACTCCCCACCAAGGTGCTAACAAGAGATGTAGAAGGGAGAAAAGGTATATTGCTCAGAGCAATGAACAACCTACCTTTGATCTCCAGTTAGAGAACAAATCCGCTTACGGAATAAAAATAAAACCCCTTCCCACCATTAAGACTACTACATTAATATCCCTTCTGTAGTGTCTAGTATGGACGTGAACGATTTCCGCCATGATAATTTCTATCTGGACCAGATGAACCACCATCTCGATAATTGTCTCTCCGTCTATCACCTCCATAGTTGCCTCTACCACCACCACCACTGTAGATAAAGAAATTCATCAAATACAAGAAAGCTCCTCAATGCACATCAAAGCATTTACTTCAAGTTCATTGCAACCATCAAAACAGAACAATATATTTACAAAAACAAGACTGAACCACTACAAAAGAGCAGATGAATTATAGCACTTATAATCTCCATCAGACCCCAAAGAATCATTCTACAATTTGATTCTTGAAAATTTGTTATCCAAAGGTTCAAATCAGAAAGATTCCACTCTCAAGATAATTTTTGGTACACCCTAAATGCAACTAAAAATGTATTTGTGAGAACATTCACTTACCCGCCACCATATGATTGAGCTTTTGGAGCAGATTTCTCGGCCATTGTGACGCTAATTTTGTGTCCTCTCATGTCATGCACTGTTAATACAAAAAAAACATTGTAACTGATTAGGAGAGAGAAATATATCATATTCAAGGGAGGCAAATCTTTAAGCAAAGTAACATACTGTTGAAGAAACCTCCAGCTGAATGTGCTGCAGATGGGTCTTCATACGATAAAACTGCATCGCCTTTATTTTTTCCTTGTTCATCTGTGTATAATTTTATGCTCCAGGGCCATTGATCTTTGTACCCTCGCTTTTGCTTGATTCTTGCAACCTGAAAGTCGGAAAAATACAACTAAGTTAATCCAACTCAAGACTATCCAAATTAGAAGACTCTTTGATCTGAGAAACAAATTCTATTAAGACATTCATGTCTTTTCAGTATACCCCCAAACCTTAGTATTGTTACCATATTCTCAACCATAATCAAAACATCAAAGTCCTAATGCAGCAAAAAGGGCTAGATTCTAGAGATATCATAGATGGTTCAACACAAAATGTACATAAGTACACAATTCTTCAAAATATACATAACTGCAACTTTTAATGAAAATAAGACATAAAATTTGCATTTACTTGGCCGATACTTCCAAACAGTTCTCTGAGCTCGTCAGTGGTGACATCTGGAGGCAAATTTGATATGTAAATTCTTGAGTTATCACAGGAATCCCCACAATTTTCATCACATTGCTTGACCTTTTCAGTAACCTCTGCTGGAGCACTGCTATAACCTCCTGGGTTTCGAGGACCTCCCCCATATCCACCAGATGAACCCCCTCGTCCACCTCCACGGCTACCACCTTGACCATCACCACCATAACCAACAGGGGCACCATATGAAGGAGGGTGCGAAGTAGGTCCCCCAGTGTAACTTGTAGGTGGAGGGACCGCATCAGGAGCATAATTAGGGTTTCCACCATATGCATTCGGAGGAGCAAATCCACCAGCACCCCCATAAGAAGGGGGAGCAATGGGAGGACTCTGCCCATAACCACCATCATCCCTTCCTTGACTACCACCATCGTAACCGTTGCCACTGCGACCACTGCCACCATCATAGTAGTTACCTCTTCCACCTCTGCTGTTTTCATAACCTCCACCTCTTCCACCTCTACTTTGACCACCACCACCACCACCTCTACCGCCACGGTCATCACCGCCAGCAGGAGACTGTGTACCACATTTGTTACACTCAGTTCTTCGGGCAAAGTTCACATTCCCGCAGCTACATCCATAGATGCCATTATCAATTACCACCAGCAGATAAAGGAAACTCAGATATCATAGCCACTTGTTGATGTCAAACATCTTATCATACCCAAACATCTATTAAGTAAATATCCATTCTACAGAAGTCATTGAATCTTACAAATTTTGATATAAGCAGATACATCTCCCAAAGAAACACAACAAGGATATAAAGCATAGAGGAACCTTTGGAAGTTACCACCCAAAAGAACATACACAGAATCCAATCATTGAACTTGAACTTTTAACAATTGGGATAATCTGCTTCAAGGTTATACAGTAGAGGAAACTGGATTTTCTATAATCAAGCACCATCTGAATTGAAGAACTGGTAAAAAGTTCAGACCATAAGAAAATTCATGATTAATCATATTGGAATCGATTCCTTTTCAATTTAAAACAAAGCATCAACAAAACAAGACACTAGAGAAAATATAAGCAGAAAAGCCACCATATTACCACCCATAACGAATCCAGAAACTACAATGCGCACTATATTTGACCTGGATCTCATGCTTACTTCATCTAAAAAGAAACATTCTTTAAAGTGTATTTTATTTCATTATTTCACCCATCCAAGAAAGATGCTAGGAATATGGTGCACATAAATGTAATCAGATGCTAACAATGAACATGGTAAATGACATGGTTTCTTCAGGTAAACTCTACTTTATCACAAAGTCGTCGCCCCAAAGTAAATAAAATTATCAGAAAAGTTTATTGAAATTGTTGAGATATACAAGCAGCTCGATTACCTTTGATTGGGACAACGCCAATCACCTTCCCTGCCGCTTCCTCCACCACGACCACCTCCCCTACCACCACCGCCACCGCGTCCCCCACGATCCCCTTGGTACCCACCGCCACGATCACCCGGGTATCCACCTCCTCCACCCCCTACAATCAATTAACAGATCTCATATCAGAAAAGTTTAAACCAACAATTAAAATAGCAACCAACTCAAATCTTTTACATAAGAAAACTAACGCGGAAAAACAATTAATAGTATACCTCTATTACCTCCGTATCCACCGCCTCCGCCTCTTCCACCGTAGCCTCCACCACCGCTTCCTCGATTCCCGTAGCCTCCACCTCCACCGCCGCCATAACCTCCGTAGCCTCCTCCGCCTTCAGAACCGCCATATCCACCACCGCCATAACCTCCGCTTCCGCCCATGGGCGGCGCGCCAGATCCGTCGCCTTCTTGGCCGTACATACCAGACATCTTCCTAGGTCAACTGAGATAACCAAATCAAATTTCCCTAAAATTAACAGACCGCTTATTCCTCGCGTGAGAGCACAGAAAAAAGGGGGCTTGAAGAAGATGAGCTAGGGTTAAGGGAATCACTCTCAGAAGACTCTTTAAAGGTATACAGATATTTTTGTTTTGGATTTGGATTAGAGCATGCAATCCACTGCGGTCAGGCGTATATATGCGATGCTATTAGCCAATCATGGCGGTTTATTTCGATTCTCGCCCTAAACCAAAAGGCATTTTCTTTTCTGAAATCGTTTGAAATCAAATGCGAGTATGAAAAATAGTAAAACATGATTTATTTATTTATTTTATTCAATTTTTTATTTCACGATATTTCATCAATAACACTTCACACAACGAAATTTACTATTTAAATATTTTCCTTTTCATAATAACCATAAAAGCATTTATTTTGTTTCATTATACAATGTGAGTTGCACAAAAGATATTAAGAAAACTAGTGAAATTTACAAAAAAAATTATTTTTGAAATTATAATCGACGATATTAAGTAATACAAAACACAAAATAATTTTTTTAGAAACACCATTTTTTTGTTAACTATTTCAAATATGACAATTTGAATTTGAAAATGAATTTAAAATTAAACGTGCCCTGAACATTTTAAAAGGAAAAGTCTGTTATCCGTATTAATTAAAATAAAAAAGTATTTGCTCCAACACAAAACAATACAGTACTTTAGAATTAAGGCGCCAGTGAATAATTTAATAAATTGTTATAATTTTAAAAGCCTTAAAATGTATAATGTCATATGTGTATCATTTTTATTTTATTTTTTGCGAAGAATATGTGTACCATAATAATGAGTCGAAGTGTCGAGCACGGCCCGAATTTTGTAGCCCAAATATCTATATGTGACATGTGTACTTGTAGTGTCATTGCGTCATTACTTGCAAAATTAAGTAGTACTGCTTCCGTTCCACGAATCTAGACACGTTTGGTTTCGGCATGAGAATTAAGAAGCTATAGATTAGTGTGTAGTTAATAAAGTATAAAAGTGATAAAGTATGAGATAGAATTATTACCTTATTTGAAAATGTGTCAAGATTCGTGAGACGACCCAAAAAGGAAAACGTGTCAAGATTCGTGGGAGGGTGGTTCTATTCATAGCCCCCGTTTTACTCTTTACAGCCCCTCTTTTAAAATATTAATAATAATTAATTAAGAATTTACTATTCTACCCTATATTTTATAGCCTCTAAATTAAACTAATTTTAAATTTTAAATATTAAATAAACTTAAAAGAATAAACACGTATAGCCTCTATCGTAATCTGAAAATATTTATAGCCCCTATATATAAACTCGGAAAAAATTTGTATAGCCCCTCAATTCAAAATTCTGATAATCACATAAAATAATCGATGCAAACATCAAGTTCGATTATTCTAAAACTTCTTTAGAATTCTACGATGAAAATATTGGACGAAAATTCTTAAATCAAACGTGATATACAGGTATTTCTCCAGAATATATTTAGAAATATACGTATGTTATTTTGATTCTTTATAACTGCAGTTTGATTTTTAATATTACGTATTGTGCTTAATTAAGTGTTGTTGAGGCGGCGCCTTTAATGTGAGAAGCGGTGATTCTAAAATCAATTATTGTTTCGTGAAGATTTGAAACTAGCTAATTGTTAATAGCCGCAATTGTTGATTGTCAACTAAAGTTTAACCTTTTACCTTTTCTTATATATAGTCTCCCCCTCAATATAATCAGGATTTTGCTTCATCATCATTGCGGCTGTTATTATATATTGTGTGCTTCTGTTGTTACTGCTACTCTGATTATTGTAATTATCTCAATATATATATATATATATATATATATATATAGCAATCATCATTAGTCATCAGTATCATCTCGTCGTCGTCGTTGTGTGTTTCTAAATTCATCGTCGGAATCAACCTCTGGAGCCAAAAACATCTCTGCAAATAGTTAAAAGGGAATTGCGGAAAAGGGTGTGCCCAAGAATCTCACTTCTTCTCTGATGAAGAAACAAAGCAATGACACGAATGGTGAGAGAAAAGGGACGAATGATTTGATTAAATCTTTGATGAATTATGATTTCTTTTATGGGGGGCTATGAACGGATAAGTGGGGGAAGGGAGGCAATGAATTCTTCAATATGAAAATGAGGGTTATGAAATTGAAGTGATAATTAATTTAAAGTTTAATAAAATTTGGGGCTATAAAATATATGGTAGAATAGTGAATCCTTAACTAATTGTTATTAATATTTTAAAAGAGAGGCTATAAGGACTAAAATGGGGGCTATGAATAGAACCACCCTTCGTGGGACGGATAGAGTATTAGTATTTTTTATTTTTTATTAAAATGCATTGTCTACTTTGTTCTACTCGGGCCTTTTTAAAATATTTAATCTTTTCGGGCTTTCTCTATGCCTTTATTTCCGACTATTCATTTGTTCTTTTTTATCCTCCCAATAGTGTCAGTTTATTTGTCTGAACTTTTTTTTAATAAAATGAAAAGCATCAACCAAGAAAATATCACCACAATCAATTATGATTGTGAGATTTTTTAAACCATCCAACTTTATAAAAATATGTATCAAATCTATCCATTTTTCATTTGCTGCATCTTATATTCATCTCTAAAAATATATTTTTTCTTTCTAACAAAAAAAATTATCTCTCTAATTTATAAGCTCAATTATTTAAATATTTTGATAATTTATAAACTCTTAAAAAACTACAACTATAATATTTTAAAACATTTTATAAGCTCTTTAAAATAAACTCACTCAAACACTTTATTGGGCCCAAAAGCAACCGAGTAGATGATCAATTGGCTAGTTCATGTATATTGGATTATTGACCGCGTGAGGCCTATATAAATTGACGCCATTCAAAACTCCAACCGCCAATATCTTAGGAAATGACGCACCCAGCTTCAGTCGCCCAGGAAATTTCCCTCTTTCGCTCTCGGATTCAAAATCGATGGTTGGAATGATCGTATATTTATGGAATATATGTACGATGTAACTCGTCATCCTTAATCTAATCGAAGGCTAGCGTTTGAAATCTGATAATTTTGTCTCAGGATTGATGATGTGACCATTCGAGTTCTCGAATCGATTTTAGTTTCCAAAGATGTGCAGTCATCGATTGAATTCAAATCGGTTTTGAAACTGTTCATGAGAGATGAATCTCTTCTTATATTTGGTGAAATCGCGGAAGAATCAGTCGAGATTAAGCTTACATGTGCTGAGTTTCTGGTTCGTGTTTTTGCTATGATTGGCGACGTCGAGGTATTAGATCTAATCACTGTTTCTATTGTTTAATTCTTCTGATTAAAGACATATTGCTCTGAGAATTCACCTGTGATCGGACAATTCTCGCTCGAAATTAGAAATTATTGGATTATTGATATTTACTGTAGACTGAGGAAATTTGTAGTAATATTTACACTTTCTGTTTTCGTATTCAAGTCCAAGTGTCCAACTCTCTTCTAAAGTACTTGGCAATGCTTATGCTTCTGTAACTAGGAAATTCTCGATCGCTGTTAGGAACAAGTTCTACAATTCTTTTTCATCCAAAGAGAGTATTGTGTGTACGTGCCATTCTAATTGTTGCCTTGATTCACCTAAATTCGTTGTCAATAATAGACTGTTCTGATAAAAAGATCCTCAGAAATTCATAATCACAAAAGATATTAGTTTGGACTCTTGACCGGTATCATGATTCTTTCCCTTTGGGATTGAGCAATCGGAATTTTGTCAGAGTTGCTTGGCCTTGAGATATGAAGCATTGGTTCTGCGAGACGAGATGGCTGCTGTACACCCTGAGCTTCAAGTCACTTGTAAAGAATGGCTCACCTTTGCTGAGCATTCACTTGAAAATGGATTCCATTCCATTGCAAACCAGGTAAATTTTGAAATTCCAGTGACGATTGATTTGGATATTCCACTTGTATCATGTTGGTTGTCTTTAGATCTCCTAGGCAGATATGGATAAAACAAATCTCAGTCATCCTCCAATCAAAGTTTCTACGGCTGACTTTGAACCAGATCCATTATTAAGATAAATTGTTTGTATATTTGGATGTGTTTGTGTTCGGCAGTTCTACTTTATATATAATGAATGATATTCTATGTATCAGTCTGAAACAAGTGCTGTACTTATTGAAATAATCTTCAGGAGTTAATAACACGACATACATCTTATACAGCTGGATATTTGGGTTATATGGTTATTGTGCTAATCTGAATTGATGCCAAGCAACTACTGCACAAGTTTATTAGTAATGATTCGCAACAGAATTATGTTTCAGCTCTAGTGTCTCCTTGAACTAAAAACCTAACCAAGATTATCGTTTTCAATCTGGGAACTCGTATCAATATTGTACAGGAGAAAAACAATGTTTTCAATCTGGGAACTTGTATCAATATTGTACAGCTATAAGCTCTTTATCTCTAAGTGAAGCCAATTATTGATAATGAAGTTTGCAGTTCGAGGTTTGCTGATTGCATCTTCTTCTTCTAGCTGGATATGTTTTTACAGTGATCCTGTATACTTTTCTCAAGTCATATTGCATTGATCGAGTGGATCAACATTGGTATAACTGGGATTGACTGCTACTACTAATAGTAGTTTCTTTTATTACTTTCTTATTGAAGGCATGTGAAAAGGCACGTATGTGCTCAGGTGCAATTCACCTGGAATCAGATGACTTCCTCCATGATGTGCATGTTATGGAAAAAATCGATAGGTTGAAGGATAGTGCTTTGCTCAAAATTTCTTCACAATCTGGTATGTATTTGATCCCCTGGTTCCTGAAAACCGCACTATTTTTTTTTCATTTTTCTTTTTAAATTTTCAAGCTGTTTTGCTAGTGATTTGATGCACGATCATGGTAAAATAACAAGAGGTAACACAAACGACTACTGCAGTTCAATTTATGCAGGTCAATTATACGGTCCGATTGATATGCATGCATATCTGTCTTTAGCCTTAAAGATAACTGATAGTATTAAAATATTGAAAGATATCATGTACTTTCCTTGGTATGAGAGGTGGGAGCATGGTCCTGGTCAAGAAAGAATTAGTACTGAAAAATTTATAGGAAGAACCGAAGAAGATAAGAATGTGCATATTCTGGTAGTGACTCCTGATTGAGGGAAGTTTCTGAAGTAAGGATACCAAAAATACGGATTTGAAAGTCTTGATATCTTAGAATTTAGTTTTCGCAAAATGCTATAGTTTCTCAAATTGGAAAATACATTCTTGAGGGTCATATCACTCCTGGAGCTTACCTGAAACATTCAACTTATTGTTTCATTTTGGATTGGGCGAAACTAGACTAGTCACACATTAAAATCATAGGGATGAGCATTAGCAACAGAGCACAGGTTGCAATTATAATTTTTTTCAGATTTACACTTGTCTACCTCTTAGATTACTGTGCATAGATGGGTTTCATCAAAATGTTGCAGAATTTTATACTTCTCTACCTCAATAAAATTAGTGTGTACAATTCTATTGTGGCGATTCTTCCCTAAAATTACACTTTAGTTGACTATTTAGCTGGTTTAGCTACCTGACATCTATGTTATCTTCTCTGCTTGTTGTCTTGATGTTTGTAATGAATAGTCCAGGCACAGGCTAAAGCATACTCAAAGCAGAAAAAAGTTAAGGAGAGTACACAACAGTTAGTTATCTCTACTGAAACACAAAAAGGAAGCTCTCTGTTTAGAAGTGGGATCAAAAAGCATAATTTGCGGAAATTGCATGAATATCGATGCCTTAGAATGTTATCCGGATGAAGGCAAGTTGAACCTTGAGGCCCCTTGTACCCCATCCCCTTCTCATTTGGTCAGTTTTTTCTTGATTAATTTGGAGTATGGGCTTCTACATTGATTATGGATAGGCCACATAGAACCCTTAGAAAAACTCTATATTAACAGAAAAAGTGCCTCTTTTAGATCCACTGCTTATCATGGAAAAATAAGACAGTTATACGATTAACGGATCAACTTAGTATCTATAGTTACTTTCTTCACGTGGCTTTCATCACACACCTAAATAATTCTCCAACTGAAATTTAGATTATGCCTTTGTCCTCATCTAAGTTATTGTTAGTTAGCGCCTTAGCAACGTGCCATTTAAGTAGTTTTCAGACAAGCAATATCACATGAACGAGGCATCATTACTAGCAGTTTTCAACTACCAGATCATATGACAGCTCAAAATTGTTGTCCATATTTATAAATCTGGATGACCTTGATAAGTAATCGTCTTGATTCGCTAGAAAACAGTTGGTTAAGTTGCTATTTCAATGGATTATTGTCATACACTTGCTAGCCACTTTAACTAGTTTGCAGAAGAGGCAGGCTGAATATTTTATCCTACAACTTGGGAAAAAGATCCTCTGCTGTGCGCTACACCATGCTGTGCACCAAAACAAGAGAGAAATACGTGAAATGAAAAAGAAATGCGTAAGCTAGTTTTGGTGCACAGCAATACAGCATGGTGATGTGCACTTTAGAGGATCAGACCAGTCTGTCTGTCTTAACGCACCAACTTTTTAATATTCTGTTTGTAATTGTCACAGGGAATCTGCAATTAATTCCGAGTTGGTAATGTCACAATGCAGCTAGGCATTGGCTTGTGATGGAAGTCCACTCGGTCACGTGCCTATGCTATCCTGCTCAACTAGTTAATTTCCCTTCTTCCACTTGGGATTCTAGGTATGTGATTTAACGGTAGCGTTAAATCAAGAATGATGCATAAGAAATTATTTTAATTACTCTGCTAAAAAAAATAGCTAGCTTGAACGAAACCCATGAAGAACTAGAACCATGAGACCCTTTGGATCGACATTTGTGTTATCATGTTGCCACAATAAGATCTCATCTCATCTAAAACGACGAATATGATGAAACAATAAAATACAAACGAATATTTATTAAATGAAACTATGTTATATAAATACACAAAGAAACACAATTCTTATATGATAAGAGAATCATAAGATCTCTACACGGTAATTTTTGTTTTGACACGATAAGTCCTCACTAAAAAATGTCAGTGTCATCCCTAGCTAGAACTAAGTGTACAGTAATAGTATCATATTAGGAGCCGTTAGATCGGGTTCCCTAACCAGATCGTGCGGTGGTTGATGGTCCTTGAAGCATCTAAAAATAACATGTGGCTGGAATTCCCACCCTCAAACTCAAGAAAAATTCGAAAAATAGTGAGTAGTAAAAAGCTTTTTAAAAAAAGAGAGCACCGTTTCAAGTGTTTGAAAAACATCCACATCCCGAAAATCGAATCTTCCATATCACAAAGCGCGCATTAAATGGGTGTCGCATCGAAGGTCACCACGTTTTTTTTTATTTCCTCTAAGACGGTGAAGATGTCTGTTTTTTCCCATACTTTAATCGAAACAAAACAAGGGAAACACGCTTCCACACGCATTAAACTAAGATTACAAGGTTCTCATCCTGTCTCTCTACGCTACACACCGTCGCTCCTCCCTTTGTAGGCGCTGCTTGAAACTTGAGTTTTTTTTTGAAAATTCGAGCTAAATAGTGTGTGTATGTATGTAAATATTTCAACAAATTTGCCCCATATTTCCTTCTCCTAATTAGTCTAATCTTGACGAGTCTTTGCCCCGTCATTACTCTAAAATAAACATGGATGATTTATCAGGACCTCCACACTTCAATTTCATTATGGGACGATACTGATCTTATTACTATAAAAAGAATTGTATTAGACCGTCTCGTGCATCATATTTAAAATGATCTTACTTCATATTTAGTAGCGTATTTGTAATATTGTTGAAATTTACGATCTCACATACATTCAATTGATATTCTTTAAATTTTGTGTTCCTAGATGATTTTTGTAACTTATTTTATACCCATTTTTTTCACTTTTGAGGACAATTAGTTACACGTTCATACGTAGTATAGATATGCAGATTACGGGCTGATTATTTGTGGTACAAAATCGATCTTAGAATTTGATTAGTATGAATGCTATTATCAAGAATGGCTGGCATAGTTGGTAAGATACATATTGTGTATTATTATTTTCATTATTAGAATTTATTTGATCCTACTCTTTAATATAATGGAATGCGAATAAAGCAAAATTAGTTCACATAATAGAAATTATCAAGGACTTTTAGATATTTCAAAATTTCAATTAATTTATCTTAATAAACGATGGATTGGGCTATATTATTTTTATTTATCTAGACTAATTCTCAAAACTAAATGTCCCTAAAAGGAAACGAATTGAATATAAAGTGTATACGGTCAAAAACAAAAATATCCTTCTTAAACGAATGAATAATTTTGTGATTTATAGTATTCGTCGATTAGATTACTTAATCTTTAGTCCCAATTGAATAGTTATTTTTTAATTCCCCCGTTCTACGCTACTAACATTTCTTTCAACTAGCAATAAAGGGTGTCATAGAGAATGAATAAATTATAGGTCAGTATATAATTAATGTATAATTGAAAATATAATGTAGAGATTATATTTAAAAACTGTCAAGAAAAGAGGTCGGGAAGGAGAGCTGTTTTCCTCGGAATGGCAGATTAGAAGCTTGGAATCATGTGATGAGCATTAAATACGAGGCTGAGGGAATCCATTTTAATTTAGAAGTAGAGTTTTCAGAATACCCCCCTCGTGATCATACACTACCACAAGATGATGACAATTTCAATTAATGATCACCAATAATTTCATTTACTTATTACTACTTAACATATTATTTATTATTATCATTTCATGTACTATACCATATATTAAAAAAATGTTCTGCGATAGTGTATGTTTTGAATCGATTCAAAGATCTTATATGTAAGACCACCTCTCTCTCTCTCTCTCTCTCTCTCTCTCAATATATATATATATAGGTATTAATTAGGGGTTGCTGTAGCTTATTATATATACATAAAAGATTCTAAGTGATTGTGGCACAATATTTTCAGAATACAATTTCTATTATTATTTTTCTTCCCTGGCTTGCAAATTAGTTGAATAACAACGGCATATATTTATTTTATCATAGGGAACAAAGAAAATGAAAAACAACAGTCATGACTATAGTTAGATTTCATTATAGCTTAATCCATGTGATCAATCACTGGTATATTAGTTTTCTGCATTAATGTATGGTCTCTTTGTTTGAAAGTTTGTACTAGTCTTAGATTTCAGTCTCATGTCGGATATATTAAATTCATCATTTATTGTTATTTGATTATATGTGTGAGCGTAGAGTGAATGCATATGTTTTTCATCGTGCTGCTTCACTAATTTATTATTATGCCCTTCATTTACAACCCCGAGCTTATTAATTCACGAATAAATTCATGTGTACAATATATTCCATCATTATTATTAGATTTAATATATAAATTTAAATTTGCTAATGATAACACCGACACTATAAACTTATTATGATGCACGAATAGCAATATTCTGATTGATTTTGTATATATCATGTTATTAAGTACTATAACTTAATTTACCTTCCAAATCTGGATATCTGTTAAATGAAATTACTATATTTTTTCCATTAATAATGGTGAAAAGGGCAAGGTCATTTCTATATTTAGAAAAATTATTTATTTCTCTACTTACGAAAAAACGCACGATTTGTTTGTTTACGTAAATTATTATTATTATTGTTATAATACTAATAACACGATCGAGCATTAATTATAAATCAATGTTATATATTTATCCCTTTGCTAATTACTTGTAAAAGTGGAAGACTAGAATACGAATCTCAAAGCCTACATCCTTCAATTTAATAAATAAATAAAATTACATAATTGTTTCAGGTATACTTAATTAGTCATACATTTTTCAGAATTTCACTTTATTAATTGTTATTTTATTACCTAAGAAAAATTGGTATTTTATTAGGAGAATTTTGTGTGAGACCGTCTCACCATTAGGTGGGTCAAACTCAAGCCCATCCAAGCAATATCTTAGTAACATCCACTACAAAAGAAAAAATTCATTAGTGACATGAAACTTGATACGTAGCTATTATTTGTGTCATAAAAATTAGTGATATTTGACGATGTAGCTAATCACTATAATTATTTTTAAACTTTACTAATTTTTATGACACGAATATTAGTTACAAAGCCCCACATCACTAATAGAAACTTTTTTTGTAGTGATATTTGTAATTATAAATATGATATTAGATATGGATTAAAATCAATAATCTTGACCCACCTTGAATCAAATCTTGATACGCCACCCGATGAGACGACGGTCTCACACAATTTTTTGTGTATATTTCTTAATAACACTAGCTATAACAAAATCAAGAAAATTAAAGTGAATAGAAAAATGTTTTTGATAACAAAAAAAGAAAAAAGAAAAAGACGAAAATCCATAATTAGTTGTGTTTGATGTGAATTGAATGCCCTCCCAACAAACATTCACGTCGAACCCATCTCTCCCTCGGTCCGGTGACCGGTCTTCCCTCGTTTCATGCTACTCATAATGTGCTAAACCCTAACCCTACTTCTTCTCACCAATTTATTGCTTTTGTCTTTCCCTAATCTTTAAACAATTATTGTTCCCAATTCCAATTCATTTTGTTTTTCTTTGTTCTCCCCATCAAGCTATTGACTAATTAATCCTGCCTATGCTTAACCAAATATAAAATAGTCCAAAGAGAAAAAAAGGAAAAAAATGCCAAAAAAAGAAAAAAGTCAATTTAGGGCAATGTGGAAAAAACCCAGCAAATTATACAATTTTGCATGGACGACTAAACTTTCTCATGGCGGTGGTCAACCTCTCATGATCTAACCGATGTCACATCTTTAAAATGACTAAGATGCCCATGATGGAGAGATAACATGTTGTCTTTTACCATATTTTTCGAGGGATAATTCACGACCATTAAGTTGAAGATCTTCGAACGTCTTAAATTAATATTCACTAATTAATCCATATATATATGGCATGAAATTAAAAAAATTTATAAGTCACACCCATTTAATTTCTTGAAAACTCATGTGATTAGTTATGTTATCGGTATATAACACTATTATTTAACATATTTTAATCTCATATATATATATATATATAGTGTCATCAATTTATATGAAATAGAAGATCCCATTGCCATAAATTGGTTCAATACACTCACCATATATATCTTATTCGTTTTAAGCAACTACTATTTCAACTCCCATGTACAATTCTTGTCGTAGACAATAAAGAACAAATTAAAATTAAATTATAAAAAAATATCAAGTAGCAAGCTATTTAATTAATTATGTAATTTTAAATGTTATAGCTCGGTTGTTAGATATTGCCACATGACCATACATATATGGAAGGAGCTGTGACATTCAATCTTCCCTAGCATGTAGTACTCAACCAATCTTTTATTATCTTGAAAAAATTCACATATATAGATTTGAAAAAGATAAACACACACATATATTTTAATCAGGATCCATTTCCATGGTGGACTATAACACCACCACCACCACCATTTATAAATACCTTTCCCCCATCTCACAACCTTCCTTACTATACCACTTAAAACTCTTTTCTATACCTCAAGAAAACCTTAAAAAAAAATTCCATCAAAAAATTTCATCACTACACAAATCCAAAAATGGGAGGAGGAACTTCACCCTGTGCCTCCTGCAAACTGCTCCGACGACGCTGCGCAAAAGACTGTGTCTTCTCCCCTTATTTCCCCCCAGATGATCCTCACAAGTTCGCCATTGTTCACAAGGTTTTTGGTGCTAGCAATGTGAGCAAGATGCTGCAGGTTCGATGACTTTTCTTGTTAAATTAAAACACTTATATATTTTGAGGGTTTTATGTATAAATACATGGAGTAATTATTTTTTGGGTACACTATATGTGCAGGAGCTTCCATTTCATCAAAGAGGAGATGCAGTGAGCAGCTTAGTGTATGAAGCTAATGCTAGGATGAGGGACCCTGTGTACGGCTGCGTGGGCGCGATTTCGTATTTGCAGAATCAAGTTTCGCAGCTGCAGATGCAGCTAGCAGTGGCTCAAGCAGAGATACTTTGCATTCAGATGCAGCAAGAGCAGCAGCAGCAGCAGCCACCATTCATGCCTAATAACAATGATAGTGCTCAAGATGAGAAGTCCCTTGTTAATTTTAGTAGCCTCCAACAATACCTTAGCTTTGCTTCAACTAGTTCTACCAATAATGTGATGCAAGATCCTCTCAAGAGAGAGTCCCTTTGGACTTAATTAATTAGCTAGGGTTAATGTTTTCCTAATTAATTTGGTACGTATTTTGTTTCATCAGCACGTATTTTAGAGGGAACTAGCTAGCTTTTGTGTGTATTAGTTTTGAACATCTAACTAGCTTAATTAATTATAATCAAAGTTTCCTCTCCCTTGCTACTTCTCAATATTCTCAACTACTACTTTTGACTTTTCCCCTCCCCCTTAATTAATTAATTTCCTTGTGTGGTGAATATGCGTATTTGTGTTTTGGAAATAATTAAGATGATAGTATAATTAAGTGACGGCATGGTCTTCCTTCAAAAATGCAACTCCCACATGGGCTTGTGTAATTAATAGTATAGAGTTTCGAAGAGTAGCTTCGATATTTGTTGGGTCTTGCTTAGAAAACACATTCCCTTAAACTGAGGAATTTTTATGTTTGATTTGTATGCAGGCTTCTGTGCTCAGACATTTAATTCGTACAAAATTTGAAATACACTTTGAGTATGAATGAAGGAAATGTGTGTGCGTGTAGACATATATATGCTATATTATATTGCTATATATATGCGTGAACTAATTAATTAAGATTCTAAGCCAACTCCCAAAAAAATAACAGAAAAAAGTCGAAGAAATCTAGTATTTAATATCGCTATGTATATATATATATATATGTTGAAAATCCTAGGCATAATCTAATTTAGTCAAATACACATAAAAAACTTACTTATTGCGATGTAATAATAAATAATATGATTTTTTTTATTGTAAAATAAATAATATGACATTACTTCATACTCTAATTAAAACGGTACATGGTAGTAGTATTTTTTTTTTCATCGTTCACTTGCTAATTTACATTAACCTTTGGAATTTGGAATTTGCATGTCAATTCGAAAGACTCTCATATTCAGCAGCTTGGTTGAATTTAAGAGCTGTCGGTGACAATTTTACTTCCATCGTACATTAGTAATTTAGTATATATTTATCAATAAATCTATGATTTATGGAGTACTTAAATAAGTATACTTTAATTAATTTGAGCAAGTGTTCTTAAATAAGTAGAATAAATGCTGACAAGTTCATTGATTACACTATAATTAACGTACAAACAAACCCCCTCCTCATGTTAAAATAAACAAAAACAAACTTTTACAAGCTTAAAGGTACGTGGATATTTTCATCCTTTGCGTTTCATCTGGCTTTTGGGGAAAAAAAGAAAGTAAAAGGTTTCATTATTCTGAAATATATGCTCAATATTATTGATGGGAATTGGAGATGTCACGTCCTAACTTTTAAGCAAATATATGGTTTTCTTGAAAACTCTAGTTTACACTTGTGGGAACAATAGTACTAATATATTAAAACACTACATTTCAAATTGACATAAACATCTTTTGACATAAAGTCATAAACCATCTCACAAAAAATAAATAAAAAACACCTTTTGAGCGAAGTTTTATATAGCAATGAATCACGGAAAATTTAAATTTGACAATGTTCGACCCATTAATTCGTCGTCAAATAAGCCTGTGTGAGGACCAGTTGGCCAATGAGACAGGCTTCTGATAAAAATAAGACCCCATTAACTCATAATTGTGCAATGGTAATTTTTTTTTTTTAACTCTTCAAATATATCTATCGATCAATTCCCTTTCAACGTAAATTTAATATTTTTATCTTTTCAAAATACATCATTAAATCACATTCATAGATAGTTGCGTAATTGCTCTGAAAATTATTGTTTTTTTAAAAATCACTATAATAAATATTATGATAAATCTCTTAATTTATACTCCTTTCATCCACAAAAATTGATGTCTTATTATTACTTTCATTTGTCCACCAAAATTGTGATCTTTCCTTTTTTTTCTCTTCACTTTATGCACATCTAGCAACTATTTATTAAAAATGTGACGTCCGGGGACGAAGTGCGGAGTGATCGCCGGTGCAAAAGACACACGTACAATGAACGGCTTCGATTAAGACTTTCAAGCGGAAGGGCGCAGGGATGAACCAGAATACACCCGAACGAGAGGGATTCCGAGAATATGTTGGAATACGACGACATATTCAAGGAGAGCTTAAAGAATTTGATTAGACTACTTATACCAACAAGATGCATTTTCTTTTCTGGTGCCCACATGAAAGAAACTCCAAGGTTAAGCGTGTTTGACTTGGAGCAATTTCAGGATGGGTGACCCCCTAAAAAAGTTTCTCGGGGAGCGTGCGAGTGAGGACAAAACACGCTAAAAAAGACTCGTGTTGGTCTGTGGGGACAATCATCAAGTCTGGAGCCGGACTGTTACAAAAAGTTGTGCCCTTCATATCTCACTACATTTTTTTGGAATGAGGAAGTAGTTTATTACTCCCTTCGTCCCAATTAGCTTGAGTAGTATTCATCTTTGAGTCGTTCGAAATTGAGTTATTTCCTTATATGAAAAAAAAATAGGAAAAATAAGGGAATGTTAATCGTTAAATCCTTTAACTAATTGAATTGGGCATATTTATTCTGCCATTTTATCTCTCTCACATCTAATTTCTTAAATATCAGATAGCGAAACTAAGGATTAACCCAGATTTTTTTGAAATTTTTGAAACAATTTTTTTGTAGAATTTTCAGAAATTTTCACAGATGAACCTTTTTTTGAATCGGAATTATGAACTAAAATCGATGAATTGTCATCGGAAAAGAACAAACTCACGTCTTAGCCCGATTTTTCCATAAACGACGTTAGTTGTTGAATCAAGTTTGAATCTCAACAAATAAATAAATAAAATTAACCCAAAATTTTATTTATTTTGAAACGATTTTTTTGTAGAATTTTTAGAAATTTTCATAGATGAACCTTTTTTTGAATCGGAATTATGAACTAAATTCGGTGAATTGCAATAGGGAACAAACTTACGTCTTAGCCCGATTTCTCACATACGGCGTCAGTTGTTGAATCGGGTTTGAATCTCAACAACAAAATAAATAAAAATAGAAAAATAATATATAAATTTAAGTGTTTCGATCATAATGACATCCACAGGAGATTGCCGGAGTTTTTCACTACATTTGGCGAGTGATTACATTTTACAAGATTTAGAGAGTCTCTCTAAAGAGAATGCCCCTAAGTTTAATAATGAAAGTACGTCATACTTATAAGCATCAAAGCGAACCTAGCATTTGGCCCCATTAACTCGAGCAATTAAGTCCAAGCCTTATTACAATAATCTACGTCTTAGAGTTGAGTTGTCAGAGCTGGTGCTTGACATAGATAGAATGTCAAGACCAAAGCAAAGCTGAGCTGCCAAGGCGGGAGCAGGATTGAACTGACAAGACTGAAGCAGAGCTGTGAAGATAACTTCCGATGTCACGTGAAACTTATTTCCCGAATGATCCACCCTTTTCTACGTCTTTATTAATAAAGCCATCTACGTCTTTTTTTTTTCTTTTTTCTTTTTTTCTGAGGAAACGGGTTTGAATCTTATGTTTTGAGAAGTCAGACACACTTCTATTACTTCTTACTTTTTTTTTAATGCTGACGTGTAATAGCTACATGGAACTTGGCCGGAACATGTCAAATACCGGTCGGCGGATTATTTTTGCGGGCCACAAATAAGAAAAAAATAAAACGATGAGTATTGTTTTGTAAATATGCTTAGGGTGGGATATATTTGAAAAAACGCCTAAACGATGGGCCAAAAAGTGATATTTACCCTACTTTGTTTGTGATTTATGCTTGAAAGTGTTCTTGTAAAGTCTATATAGTGTGATTTAGATAAAGATTCAGTGTCATTTATATTACTCCCTCCGTCCCACCGAAAGTGGTGCACTTCTTTTGGGCACGGGATTTAAGGAGAATAAGATTGTAGTGTAAAGGTGTGTAAATGTGTGTGGGGCCACATTGTTTGTAATGTAAAATTATTACTAAACAAGGAAATGCACCACTTTTGGTGGGACAGCCCAAAAAGGAATACGCACCACTTTCGGTGGGACGGATGGAGTAACATAATAGTGTTATTTATAAAACATGTATGCATTGGGGGACAACTCTTGATTTAAGAGGTTGTATGATTTAAGAATAAAGTGATGTACTGGATACAACAAAGATTTCTTTTATGCTGGCATTTTATCCTCACAGAGAAGTGAAAGCACGAATAGTTCTTTGGGATTCAATACAAAAAAGACAATAGACATCATTGAGTTCTATTCCATTTTTCAGGAGATAGTAAAAAATGGAGGCTGGGGAAACCAAATGATGAATTCCAGTACTCAAAGTTGCATCCTATATCATCCTTATTCATGGTTGAAATTTTGAAGCATGCGTCTGAGATATACACACTGAAACTCAATTTTGCCAGACACACTGCCGAGCCTAAACAGTAAATAACGGCGGGACTTGCCTCTACATCGGGCCTTAGTGTTAATTAAACTTAGCTACCAAATGAACGAAAGACACAGAAGAAATAAATAATTTGGGCTAATCTAACCTACCAAACAGACCCTTAGTAATATTTTTATTAGTTTATTAACTAGGGGATATAATAAGAAAAAATGAGTATGAACAATGTAATTTGGGCTAATCTAACCTACCAAACGGATCCTTAGTTAATTCACAATGTTCCTCCACCAGAACCGATCACCTACCCACCGTGGGCAAGCATAATGTGCCCACCACTGATGTGGCAATTTTAATTTGGAAAGAGAATTAACATATCTTACTCTAATTAAAATTATCTTACTCTAATTAAGATTGCCACATCAATGGTGGGCACATTATGCTTGCCCACGGTGGGTAGGTGATCGATTTTGTGTTCCTCCACTTTTTATTGATTGTTTTTTTAAATAAAACAAGACTAAGTATCCCAATAAACATTAAAAATATCATGATTTGTTTCATTTTTAAGTTATTTAATCTTGCAATGGATATGAATGAAAATGAAATAAATTATTCAAGTGAATGAATGATCATGATTTTTTTTCTTCTGTTTATTAAATTAAATCCACATCAACTATTTCTAAGTGAAGTTGCACAAAATTAATCTTTTGATCCTACCTAAAAATATGTATACTGATTGATTTCAATATTTTAATAATTTTCTCCATACCACATGCAATTGTGAAATTTAAATTAACTTATTGAAAGCTAAAATACAACATAGTCGATACTGATAAAATAATTGAATGCGGGGATCTTATTTTTATAAATTGGTGCGTGGTTTTTTCACCATCATGGGTAATTTCTTCTTTTAATGTAATGGTGTGTTGGAAATTGTAGCTTTCAGTGATATGATTTTATTTGACCATCAAAAACAATATAGATAGAGTTTTTTTTTTGTTTTTTGAAAAAAACTTCATGGCCCGATGGATAAGTTAGAAATCCAAAAGTTTAGAGTTGTGATCAACAATTTCTAGTCCCAAAAAAGAAGTTTAAATGGCGCATAAGCGAATAGTCTGACAACTCAATATGAGTGGATTGTTCTGATTGACAATCTCATTAATAATCATTGCAAATAAATGATAAAATAAAGGAATTACAATATTATCACAATATCTCAATATTATAATTATAGACCATAAATTTGTACTATAATTTTAAAATATTGATGTATGATACGAATAGTATAACTATTGAAGCATAACAATCCAATGTCAAAGAAATCTAATAGGAATAAATAATTGTTTTAAAGAAAACCTTAATTTAATAAAAAAAAATCACATTAAAGACTTTAAATTACATTAAATCTCATTTAGTCCTATATAACTATTTTAAAATTACATTAAATCAATTTTAAAATAATTAATTAACAAATTAAATTTGGTAGAGACGACGAATTGGATATCAGTTATACCTGATACGGACTCAATTCTCAAAAAAATTATTACTTGTCGGTATAAAGAGTATTATTTTTATAGGGATATCGGGTATTGCGTATCGGGTATGATGAGGAGTAAACTATGCATCAATGTTGTGCAATTAACATGAAATATTTATTCTATATTATTATTATTTCAAATATTTTGTGCAGCGTTGATTTGACAGGGCTGACCTTATCAATCGAGAATTATCTTGGCAGCTCAACGACTCAACTCCAAGCTCAAGACTCATGTAATAAGGGCTTAGGCCCAATTATTTAAATTAATGGGCCTTAGGGGTCAAATGGGCCCAAGTGCCCTAGTTTTACTCTTAAGGCTATAAATATAACATTTTATTACTATTAGTTTAGGGGACTTTCAATTCATTTCTCACAATGTAAAATGTAAACACACAAAGTATAGTGAAACACCCAAAACCCTACCCGTGAATGTAGATCTAACGATCGAACCACGTAAATCCTCGAGTCGTTTATCGTTTTATAGTTAGATGTTGATTTTTGATTCATCAGGGTATATCCAATTTTATTTTCTTATTTTTATAGTTAATTTATTAATTAAAGAAAAAAAATAGAATAGAAATATAAAATTAGAAATTAAAAGCTGAACAATTTTTTTTTTATTACGGGATATAAAAATAGGTATCAGGTGATGTTGAACCAATAATAAGGTACCCGATTATCAAAAAATCGAAATTAAAGAAGAGTTTTGTAGTGTTATCAGGTATCGGTATCACATATAATCGGCCCTAAAAAAGGTATCACATATAATCAAATTATTAATTTAATTTAAAATAAAAAGTAATATTAGTTTGAATATTAATTAATTTAATCCAATGTCACAAACTTTTATATAAAAAATAAAAAAAATATGCTTGCATTTTTGTATCAAAATTTAATTGCAAATAAAAAGTATATAAATCGTTGTGGACTTTACAAGTAAATTATTTTTAATAAAATAAATAATTAAAATACAATTTATTAGAGCATCTCCACCGCGGGGGGGGGGGGGGGGGGGGGGAATGGAGGGTCAATCCGGGTCGCCAAGGTGGTGGCCGCGCTGGAGTGGCGCCCTGATTCGAAGCCGTGTCTTGGAGGAGACCCGGGGCGAACGCGCCCCATTAGAAAAAAAAAATCGAAATTCGATTTTTTTGAAATATTGAGTCGTTTGAATTTTTTTTTTTAATTCGACCGTTGGCTTTCAACAGTATTGTGAGATTTTAATAATTTTTTTTTTCACTTTACCTATATATATCCCAACTTAATTCAAATAATTTTATTACCTACAAATCATCTCCCCATATATCCCAACTTAATTCCAATCCTTCAAGCTTGTTGGGCAATCGTCAAAGGCCCATCGCGTCTTTGGAGCAAGGAGGAAATGAGCGACATCATGTTCACGTGCATCATTTTGCACAACATGATCATCGAAGACGAAGGCAAGCACGCAACACAGTGGGAAGAAGACGCCGACGAATCTTCGAGTAGCGCCGCATCTCAACCTCGTGCCGGTGCTCCGTCGGATTTTCGTGCATTTGTTGCACGACAAGCATCCATGCGAGACGCGGAGATGCATGCTCGCCTCACTTTGGACTTGAAGGAGCACATTTGATCTCGTTTTGGTTCGATTGAGCCCTAAGAAATTATTGTAATTTTTATTTTTTTTATTGTATTTAAATTATTGTAATGTAGAATTTTAATTTTAATAAAATATAAATTTTAAAAATAAAGATGTAGAAACATGAATTTTGTAGAAATTGAGATCTAAGCACCCATCTAAGACACAATGCATAAGAGAGATGTGTGTCAACAATGCATTGGAGATGCTATTAGTACTATTAGAAAAACAGAAAAAATTAGGTTTCTGATTTCTCTTCTCACCACCGTTCGCTCTCTCTCTCTCTCTCTCTCTCTCTCTCCGCCCTCTTCCTTTTCACTCTCTCTGCAGCCGCCGGTCGCTGCCGCCCCCGCCTCCTCCGGTCGCCCGTGGCCACGGCCTCACCGCCTCGGACATCTCTGTTAAGCGCTGCGATTTGCAAGCGCCAAGCAGGCAGCACAGCAGCAGTGAGCCGCCCAGCCCTCGCCCCGCCCTGTCTCCTTCGATTGACAGCTGCAGTGAGACTGCGCAGCGCCGCCCTCACCTATTCTTTCCCGCGCCCCGCCTCCTTTGGCCTCGGTGCCTCCATCCGGCTACTCCGCTGCAGCAGCCGTTTCCAACAAAAGGTAAGATGGTAGGCTATTTGGGTGTTTTAGAAGTTATTTTAGATCCACCACCATTTAAATTATTTACCGTAAACATTAACTTAATTTCCTTATTATGTTTCAGAAGCTTCAGGTTGAGAAATGATATATATATGTATATATATTGCTGTAGAATCTGTATAAATGAAGTGATATTTGGCCAACAAATTCGAGACTTGCTTTATTTTTCTTGGAGCCAAAGTATTGATATTCATTGCTTTAATTCATGGATAATGTTAACAATGGGTATTAGCTAAAATTTAGCCAATTTTCAGATTACACATTGGTTAAAAGATGGGTTCGTTTTGGCGGGAAAATGGATTGGTGTGGACGTATTGAGCTTTTATATGTGTATATAGATAATCTACCGTGTTGTGGATAATTTTGGATGTGAACGTGTCTTGTTGCTTTTTCAGAGGACGATGCCATTATACATAAATGTAGGCAAGCTCAACTATGCATTTTTATTTCTTTTGGCTTTATAGAGCTCATATGTTGGTATCAATATGATTATAGTGAATGGGTTGGAAAGAGACAAAGACTATAGGTGTGTCACAAGCCCACCCACTGAGCTTGATCTGTCAGAACTGCTGGAGCCTTTTGAAATTATGTGATTTTCGTTGATAGGAGGAGAAAAAGTAAATCCCACCACCCATAGTTATAAGTTTGGAGATGGAAGCAATCAAAAAATGACTCATGAATTTTTTTAGTACTTAGTTTTCCACCTTTTGATGAAAGTAAAACCAGGTGAATTTGGTAGACATCTTGCTAAGAATCAACCAAGGTGTTGGAATAGCAAAATACATTTTCTCCTATCCAAAACACTACCATCGTTAAATACATGAAGTGGCTTGTTTTGAACTTTGAAATGCGTGATATAATTCTTTTTAGTATGCGAATTGGGAAAGGATGTAGTGGAGGCTTTTTTAAGAAGTAAGTTCCAACTTCCAAGTTGCATGATTAATTTTTTGGAGTTTAAATTATTCAATAAGATACTTGAAGATACTATTGCTTATCAGAACATAAGTTCAACAAGGGGAGAAAAGAGATGTTTTTCCACATGGTATTGGAGAGAAACATGCAACTACACCCTCGTCACTTTGGCCGTGATCTCCGGGATAAGCTTGTAGCCAAACTCATGAAAGATGTTGAAGGCACTTGCAGGTTACTGAATCGTGATTCTACATTCACATTTTCTTTTAAAATTGATATGGAAAGAGAGGTAATCACGGTTCATCTGTTGTGTTGTTACAGTGGTCACCATGGGTTTGTTATTGCAATAACTGGGATTGAAAGTGTCGGGAAAGGTCGGATTCGTGATGGGACCGGATTTGTTGTTTTTCCGGTTAAGTACCAGTGTGTTGTATTTCGACCTTTTAAGGGAGAGATTTTGGAAGCTGTTGTTACAATGGTTAACAAGGTAATATTTGTGATTGTTGTACCATTTTGATGTTATGCTGTATGTTTATGCATTTCTTCTAATGCATAAGCTTTGCTCTAATTTTTTCAGATGGGATTTTTCGCTGAGGCAGGTCCTGTCCAAATCTTCGTGTCCAATCATGTTAGTGGTTTTATTTTAGCCTTCTTATCATCATCATCATCATCATCATCATCATCATCATCATCACTACTTTACATTGCTTAAGATGATATCATCTTGTACTAGTTTATTGGCATTGTTGAATATAGTTCAATTTAAATATGAGCAGTAGCAACAAAAAGAGTCGGCATATTGGAAATCATACTTCTCAGGGACAAGACTGTCGGTTTATTGGGGGATTTCACCCCTCATGGACAAGATCTTCTATCCAGTTTCATGATATATATATATATATATATATATATATATATATATATATTTCTCTTTTTTTCTCTTAATACATCACATTCTCAAGGACATTAGTAATTTCTGTGATTCAATGATCCTTACCGGTATATATGCTTCTCCTATAGCAAGAAGTTTTTGTGGGCTTTGCTTTTATTGAACTAACTCACCAACATATTTTTTTGCTCGTAATATTTTTCATGTAAGGTTTTCCTTTTTTCAAGCATTCCTGAATGTTGGCATTCAATCATCAAAACATTTGATCTCAGGTTGTACTATGAACTGGAGGATTTAGAGTCGATTGAAGTTGTAACCAAAAAAAAAAAAAGTTTTTTGGATTCTCTATGCGATGAGATTGAAGTCCATGACTTTTATTTTAAACTATTTTTGGTCTGATTTGAGTTGATATCAAATCCATCTTGTATTGAATAATTTGAAATCCTTTTTCTCTGTAGTTGATACCTGATGATATGGAATTCCAACCTGGTGATATCCCAAATTACACTACTTCTGATGGATCTGTATGTCGTCCTTCCTCCTTTGTCTTTTTTATTTTTTTCCTGTCACGAGAATGTGTCTGTTGATCTTCTATCATTGTAATCAGTAAGCCCTTTCATTGTTTCTTCAAATCATTGACAGGTCAAAGTACAGAAAGAAAGTGAAGTTAGGCTGAAGATAATTGGAACTCGAGTTGATGCTACTGAAATTGTACGCCCTCTGTTTTTTTATTAGCACCTGAGAGAGTACTTTTAAACTTTGTTGTGTTTCATTTTTCTTGGTTGTGTCGGAACTTTGATAGCTTATATTTGTCAACATTCTTTATTACTTGTGCAGTTAAGTCCAAGTAACATTCTTGGTTGGTTAAGTCTTACTCAAATGATAGCATATGTTTGTAAAATTTTCTGCACTAAAATAAAAGCTGTTCTGCTTCCTCTTGTTTCCTGAATCTACATAATAAATCTATGTAATTCTCAGCAGTGCCCAGTTTTTATGAATGGTTTCTCTTTGATTGAAAGTTGAAATTGTTTGTTTGGAGTTGTAGAGTTTTTGATTGATGTTATGTCTTTTCCGGGTCTACCTGAGGCGCCACAAGCTTTGATATTTTGGTTTGTTTTTGCAGTTCTGCATCGGCACCATAAAAGATGACTTTCTTGGTGTGATCAGTGATCCGGGCGCAACCTCATGATGTGTCGTGTAGGCCGGGAAACTCGACTCCATCTGCATTTTTTTCTCCAAATTTCGTACTCCGTCTGCTTTGTACTGTTACAGCTGAATTGTTGGAGTGTATCTCCCGAAAATTTGCCTTAATAGTTGAGTGATGAGTATGATCGTTTTATGTTTATGGAACATGGTGTCAAGATTGTGAAATGTAAAATTGTAATGCTTTTGTATTCATTTTCTCTTGATATTTCTAAGAATTTCCTTACTGCAAATTATATTTTAAAATCTACCTTTAAACTTGGTTGTTGGCAGCTAACGTAAGAGACTTGCCGAAATGGGAAACTATTGACGGTGTATGAAAATCAGTTGTCCAACTAAATGTGCTGCATATAGATATGCAGCATATTTAGTTGGACAACTGATTTTCTAACAAACATTTGAATATGGTTTCAAGGGATACCAAGCAGTGCGATCTCCTGTGTGTGAACAATTAGGTCTTTGGTTCAAATCCCATACATTTGAATATTAATACTCCATGAAGAAGTCCGAAAGGACATCTACCAATGGAATATGGCATCTTTTTGTCTATGTAAGTGGATTTTGATAGCCTAACAGTCTATTAGCTCAAACTCAATAGATCTTGATCCCAAGGATATAATAGGCTTTACTCAAATCCTTCACCATGAAGGAAATTTACAACTAGTCTTTCATGGATTGCATCATGAGTACAATAATTTTCATTTTCAATATGTCATACATAAATGATGATGAAAATTGTGTTCTCATTCTTGTGTTTCCTATAAACACAATACTTTCTTTACTTTTGACCAAAATCAAACGATTTGATTTCTTTGTCAAACATTTGTTCCATATTCTAGAAGCTTGTTTTAGTTCATAACAACAAGTAACATCTCAATGGACTTGACTTTTGCAATTGGCGAAAAGATTTCATCATAATCAATGCTCTCGCACTGACTATAATCTTTTGCCACTAACCTTGCCTTGCAGGTTTGCACATTATCATTAGCATCAATTAGGTATTACCCCAAATGATAACTTATTTATGGTCTAACCGGTCCATTCAGATTTTATGGCTTCTTGCCACTTCTAAGAATCTATGACTATCATAGTTTCGCATAGGTTCTAAGTTCATCACCAATTCCAAATTCTTTATCATCTTGATCCTAGATCAATAGATACATTCTTTAGTTGGTTTACGTTCTTTAGAACTTATACGACGTTGCATTTGTGCAGGCTCTTCGTTATTCTGAACTTGAAGAACTTGAGGAAGTTGATCCGCTATATCATGATGAAGGATCTTCGACATCCAATGTCATATCTCATCAAATGGATATTACCCCAGATGATGACTCAGTTAAGGTCTAACCAATCCATTTTAGATTTTATGGCTTTTTGCCACTTCTAAGAATATATGACCATCATGGAACCTATGACTATCATAGTTTCGCATAGGTTTTAAGTTCATCACCAATTCCAAATTCTTTATCATCTTGATCCTAGATCAATAGATACATTCTTTAGTTGGTTTACGTTCTTTAGAACTTATACGACGTTGCATTTGTGCAGGCTCTTCGTTATTCTGAACTTGAAGAACTTGAGGAAGTTGATCCGCTATATCATGATGAAGGATCTTCGACATCCAATGTAACATAGTCGAGCTTAATAATTGGGACTGGGTGAAAATTTTATCTAAAAAGATATAGAACCCAATCCAACTGTAAATTCTGAATTGTTTAAACAAGTGACGCACTAAAGCATGAATTATCAAGTGAAATCCAAAGTCGACTAGCTCAAAATTATGTGGAACCTAACAAAGTTGTAATCCAATTCAAAATTTAATAAAACCAACCCAAACGAAAAATATGGGCCCGACCCAGACCCGCCAAGTCTTGAATTAGAGAACCGCCATATGATATCATACCTTCATACCAGAGTTGGAATCTTCTACTCCTCTCAGCTTATGGTCTTCTCCCTTATCACGCCTCTGCTCGCTGCTTATAAATTATCCAAACCGCTAAACCCTTGTATGGCGACACCCTCAATTCGATCTCCGATCAACACCCGATCTCCGATTAATACTCTCCGCTTCCATTCCACCATCGATGGCCGCCGACACCTCCGCTGAACTCCAGAAAAGCAACATAATTTCGACGCCGGAGTACCAGCCAGATGTTTCCGCGGCGGCGGCGCACGACGGGCTGAAATTCTGGCAGTTCATGATTGCCGGCTCCGTCGCCGGCATGGCGGAGCACATGGCGATGTTCCCGGTCGACACGATCAAAACGCAGATGCAAGCCCTAAGTTCCTGCCCGATCAAATCCGCCACGGTCAATCAGGCGGTCCGATCCATCCTGAAATCCGACGGAGCCCGCGGCCTCTACCGCGGCATCGCCGCCATGGGGATCGGCGCCGGCCCCGCGCACGCCGTCTACTTCTCCGTCTACGAGGCGTGCAAGAGGAGTTTCTCCGGCGGGAACCCTAACAACTCGGCCGCGCACGCCGCTGCGGGGGTGTGCGCCACCGTGGCGAGCGACGCGGTGCTGACGCCGATGGATGTGGTGAAGCAGAGGCTCCAGCTGCGGGGCACTCCGTACGGCGGGGTGTGGGATTGCATGAGGAGGGTGACGAGGGAGGAAGGAATTAGGGCGTTTTTCGCCTCTTACAGGACTACTGTGGTGATGAATGCGCCTTTCACGGCGGTGCATTTTGCGACGTACGAGGCGGCCAAGAGAGCGTTGATGGAGGTGTCACCGGAGAACGCGGCTGATGAGAGGTTCTTGGTTCATGCTACGGCTGGAGCGGCGGCGGGGGCTTTGGCTGCTGTTGTGACGACGCCGCTAGATGTGGTTAAGACTCAATTGCAGTGTCAGGTACTTAATTGGTCAATTAGCTGTTTACAATTTTCATTATGAATTGAATATTTAGGTTCATAGAAGCTGCCTTTTTGGTCGGAAAATATGAATGATGGAAAAGGGATGATGTTAATTCATTTTACAGAAGAAAGTTGTATTCTTTATGATGCAATCCTTGAATTCTGATTGAATATGATCTTGAATTGGGTATGAGCTTTTATTTTCATTTTTATGCCATAGTGCGGTGAGCTTGTGATTTTATGGTTGAATATGGTCTTGAATTCTATCAATTTAGTATTATGCGGTTGTCTTTTGTTTCTTTCAAGTAAGATATTTGATCTCATTTGCAGAGTGGAAAGATTGAATAGTAGGAAACGTCTTTCCAAAGAAGAATTACAAAGAAGTTTGATTGACTAGTTTGAGATCTTAGCGAAATCCTAACGCATTATGAAAAAAACACAAATATATAGAACTTGAGTCCCTGTTAAAATGAGTTAGAGTTGGGTCCTATGTTTTTTGAATTGGGTAAAAGTTGTAAGTGTAGCAGAGGGCAAGAGTGTATTGCTGTTTTGAGCAGCAAGACTAGTTGCAGAGTTGGTAATGTGGGGTGTGAATGCACTTCCAAGATGATATCCAGGCTCAAATGTGAGAAGTTGGTAGTTTAAGTCGACTTGTTTAATCTTTTCATCCATTGCACTTAATTATTCGTTCTAGTTGTGTTTGCATCTTTGAAGAATGGAAGTATGTATTTTGCATTTCAACTTGGGTTGTTCTGAATGAGTTGAGTTATGTTGGCAGGGTGTATGTGGATGCGATAGATTCGTGAGTGGTTCAATCGAAGATGTGTGTCGAACAATAGTGAAGAAAGATGGGTACAGAGGGCTAATGAGGGGATGGATGCCGAGGATGCTCTTCCATGCTCCAGCTGCCGCAATTTGCTGGTCTACATATGAAGCTGCCAAAACCTTCTTCCAACAAAACAACCAAGATAGGTTGTTATAGATACTCAAATTTTCTCCATTTAATTTTCCGCGCCTAATGTACATAACATACACCAAGAGATATTATTTATAGTCAATAACAACAGTTTATAGGTTTCAACTATTGTGACTTTCAGGACTGTCGTCTGAGCTCTATTGTTCCTTAGAAGTGAAAAGCAACTATTCTATTCATAAGAAAAGTTATGTATTAAATTTAACAAGAAGCACCAGTGGTCTAGTGGTAGAATAGTACCCTGCCACGGTACAGACCCGGGTTCGATTCCCGGCTGGTGCATTTTCTTTTTCCAATTCTATTCTTTTGTTTTTTTTTTAATTATTTTTAATAATATAATACTCATTTATACTCTGAAATTGCCAAAATAAACCTCTTATTACCACTGAAATTAAATTACTATTCCCTTCGTCCGGCCGAGCTTGAGTCGTATTCCTTTTTGGGCTGTCCAATCAAGCTTGAGTCGTTTCCTTCTTTGATAAATATTAGAAAAGTTAATATCCTAATTAAAGCTACTAATTTCATCCTTATTTAGTTATTTTCCAACCAATTTTCACTTTATCTCACTCAAACAAAAAACTAATTAATGATTAATTCAGATTTAATTATTTAAATTTTATATTAAAAAATAGTTTAAAATAATTGATTATATAAATAACTAGTTAGCAACAAATTTACAAACATACTTAAATAATAGTTCATTAATTCTCGCGCCCAAAAGAAACGTCTCAATCCAATAGTATTTTTGATATAAATGTCATATCATTAAAAATAATTTAAAAAAAGGAAAATAAAATAAAATTCCCCAATTTCCCCAACACTATCCCGGCGGCCTTCTTCCTGCCGCCAGATCTCATCTGTGTATGATTTAACTTTCTTGAAAATTCACTGACTGTTGCAATGGTGTATGGTACTATGGTTTACCACCATTGTCATTCTCTACAAGACATACAAGTTCCTCCCTCCGTCTACATATATAATTAATTCGAATGACCAGAAAATTTTCCCCCTTCGTCAAAAAAAAGGAAAAGAAATTTTTGTATATATGCGCACTATTATAAACTAGAGAGAAACGAGAGAAAAGAGAAGAGAATATGTAATGAGCGTATTCAATATGAGGGCCAAAGGCCTTTGTTTATATAAGTAGGAAGCTAGGGTTTTAGGGAGATTTCTTGGTCAACACACATAAGATATATCTTATAGATATATTTACAACACTTCCCCTTGATTGACCAATCCCTAAAACAAAAGTTGTTGCCTCATTAAAACCTTGCTAGGAAAACCCAATGGGACAAAACCTAGTCGAAGGAAAAAGAGTACAACTGCTTCCCCTGAACTTGAGATCATAGAAGATCTTTGAGTCGACGTATGCCGATTTCATGTACCAACTTTCTGAATGTCGATGTTGGTAATGCCTTGGTGAATAAGTCCGCCAGATTATCACTTGAGCGAATTTGTTGAACGTCGATATCGCCATTCTTTTGAAGGTCGTGTGTGTAGAAGAGCTTGGGAGAAATATGCTTCGTCCAATCGCCTTTGATGTATCCTTCCTTGAGTTGCGCGATGCAAGCAATATTGTCTTCATATAAAATGATTGGTTTGGCCTTTGATGAAGCTAACCCGCACGACTCTTGGATATGACTCGTCACATTTCTCAACCATACACATTTCTCGACTTGTTTCGTGGATTGCAATGATTTCAGAACGATTTGAGGATGTTGCAGTCAAGGTTTGCTTCACAGATTTTCATGATGTAGCAGTTCCACCACATGTGAAACGTATCTAGTTTGTGACTTAGCTTCATGTGGATCGGATAAAAATCCTGCATCCGAGTACCCCACTAGAGTATTATCAAATTTTTCTTGATAATATAATTCAAGGTCAATGGTACCCCTTTAGATAATGTAGAATGTGCTTAACACCATTCCAATGTCTCAAAGTGGGTACAACGCTAAATCTTGCTAGAAGATTGACAGAAAAGTTATAACTGGTCTAGTATTATTAGCCAGATAAGTCAACGCTCCAATTGCACTTAGATATGGTACTTTAGGACCATGTATTGTTTCACCCTCTTCAATTGGTCGAAATGGATATTTCTTAGTATCAATAGATCTAACGACCATTGGTGATGAATGTGCATTATCCATGTAAAAGCGTTTTAATACTTTTTCTGTATATGTGGATTGATGGATAAACGTTCCTCCACTGATACGTTCTATTTGCAAACCAAGACAAAACTTTGTCTTTCCCAAATCTTTCATCTCAATTCTTTCTTCAAATATTCAGCAGTTTTATTGAGCTCTTCAGGAGTCCCAATTAAATTTAAATCCTCAACATAAACTGCTATGATTGCAAATCCACTTTCTGTTTTCTTAATGAAAACACAAGGGCGGATATCTTTATTTTTGTATCCTCTTTCAAAAGATACTCGTTCAGTCTATTGTACCACATACGACTAGACTGTTTCAGCCCATACAACGATTTTTGCAGTTTAATTGAATACATGCTTTTGGGTTTTGACTGCAATCCTTCAGGCATTTGTTAAATCCTTCAGGAATTTTCATATATATGTCATTATGTAATGACCCATATAGATAAGCAGTTACTACATCCATAAGGCGCATATCAAGCCTTTGTGACACAACCAGACTAATCAAAATCTGAAAGTAATAGCGTTCATTACGGGAGAGTATATTTCCTCATAATCAATTCCTGGTTTTTGTGAGAAACCTTGTGCTACGAGTTTTGCTCTATATCTCGTAACTTCATTTTTCTCGGTTCTCTTTCTAACAAAGATCCACTTGTATTCAACATGGATTTTAGATTTCGGAGTTAGGGCTATGTATTCAAATACTTTCCGGTTATCACATGAATTTAATTCCCTTTCTATAGCTTCTTTTCACTTTGGCCAATCAAGTCTCTGTTTGCATTTTGCAACAGATTTTAGTTGAGGATCCTCATTTAAAACATGAAGAGCTATATGAAAGGCAAATAAATCATCAACAATGATATTTTCTCTCTCTAGTATCTGATGTAAATAATTTATTGAGATCTCATGATTTTCAGATACTTGTAATTCTTTAGGAATTACAACGCTTTCATTGGTTGATTAGTCATTTTCGTCATTGTTTGGTTTCCATCTTGCCCCTTTCTTTTTCTAGGCATAGAATCTTTGGAACCAACTGGTCGACCACATTTTTGACGAATTTTAGACTCATTTGCTGCCAAATTTATTTGTCCTTCAAGGACATCAATTTTAGCTGGAGTATTTGCAGCATGTATGTGAGATTGTGTCACTTTTCTTGTATCTACAAAAGCATCAGGAATTTGATTTGCAATATTTTGCAAATCATTGATCTTTTCAATTTCTTGTTCACATTGATTTGTTCTATAATCAAAATGTGATAAGTTTTTCTCATTTCAAGAGAGCTCCTTGTGCTTTTCTGGATGTAGATTTATTCCTCGTAATGTTGGAAATGTCATTTCGTCAAAATGACAATCTGCAAAACGTGCAGTAAATAAATCACCTGTTAAAGGTTCTATATACCTTATAACCGAGGGTGAATCAAATCCAACATATATCCCAAGTCTTTGTTGGGGACCCATTTTTGTTCGTCGTGGGGGTGCAATTGAGACTTGAACCGCGCAGCCAAAAATTCGTAAGTGAGAAACATCAGGTTCTCGGCAAAAAATAATCTGCATTGGGGAGTATTCATGATTGGCTGATGGCCTTAGTCGAATTAATGTTGCAGCATGTAATATGGCATGACCCCAAGCAGTAGTTGGGAGTTTTGATTTCATAAGTAATGGTCTAGCAATAATTTGAAGACGTTTAATAAATGATTTCACTAAACCATTTTGAGTATGGACATGAGCTATTGGATGTTCAATCTCAATTCCAATAGCCATACAATAGTTATCAAATGCTTGAGATGTAAACTCACCAGCATTATCAAGACGAATTCTTTTAATTGAATTATCTGGGAATTGAGCTCTTAATTTTATGATTTGAGCAAGTAGTCTAGCAAATGTTGCATTTCTAGTAGAAAGCAAGCATACATGTGACCATCTATAAAAGGCATCAATTAATACCATAAAATATCGAAAAGTTCCACAAGGTGGATGTATAGGTCCATAAATGTCTCCTTTAAGTCTTTCTAAGAAAGATGGAGATTCAGTATTATCCTTCGTATATGAAGGTCTAATGACTAACTTGCCTTGCGCACAAGCATCACATTATAATTCATTTGTAGAAAGAACTTTTTGATTCTTATGTTGTGCCCATATGAATTATTGATTATTCAGCGCATTATAGTTGCTCCAGGATGTCCAAATCTATCATGCCAAAGCTTAAAGCTTTTGTGTCATTGAACTTCACGTTCATGACATGGTTTGTCTCAATTGCTTTTATGAATGTATAATACATTCCAGAAGGTAGTGATGCTAATTTTTCTTTTGTCAGCTTATAGCTTGAAACAAAAGAATTTATGCAAAGATATTCATTTTTTACCTTCCACACAATTGTCTCGATGTGGTATCCATTATTACGGACATTCTTGAAACTTAGTAAGTTCCTTTTAAACGTACTAGAGTACAGGGCATTTTCAATATCTAATTTAGTATCATTTGACAAAATGATACAAGCTCTTCCGGAGCCTTCAATGATGTTTGATGCACCTGATATTGTGTTAACATTATTCTCATCTAATGTCAACTCAATGAAACACTGCTTCTTCTTTTGAAGAATAATATGTGTAATTATTTCACCAAGACACATATCATAGGATTCCATATGATGTTAGTGTATAAATGTTCATGCCTTGTTAAAAACCTCTCCGTAAAAACCCCATGGGAAAAATTCGGTAGAGGAAAAGAGTGCAAGACATATATATTTACTCATATATTACACTAGTTGCCTCGTTAAAAACCTTAACTAAGAAAACCTCGTAGGAAAAAACTTAGTAAGGGAAAAAGAGTACAATCATTCGGCCTTTAGGGCCGTTTGACCTTCAAGGTCTAATTTTCAAGAGCATGTAATATGGATTGCTCTTGAAGAGTATGTAATATTGTTCATGGAATATTGATTGTGCTACATCGGGAGCAACAATATGAATCAAATAGATAAACATTCAAGGATATAATATCCAAATATTTAATTTACTTGCTCTTAGAGCATGTAATATTCTTCAGGAATATTACCTGTGCTACTTTAATAGCATCAGTTTAAGATTTTGAATGTAATATTCTTTAAAAATACTACTTGTGCTATTTAAATAGCATCAATTAATTTTCAAGATCATTTTGAAAAAAAAATAGATTATATATATAATATTCACAATATATATCCATTATGTATTAGAAAAATACCCCAATATATGATAGTATGAATACTGATTCAAGTAGTAAAGCATCGATGTTCACTAATTATATAAAATAATACAAAAGATGAATTGCCAGGTAGTATATCATATTCAAGATTTGTTAGAATAAGATCCAATCAAATTTTGCACTCTTAACAAACAAAATAAATTAAAACTCAATTATACATGTTTGCCATCATATCGAAAGAGTGCACAAAAATATTGAGATTAAATCTATTGGCATCATATATCAAAACAAGATCACAATCTTATAAAGTTCATTACAATTTTCGAATGACAGCAATCATCAGTTGTAAGATCACATAATAAGATTAATGTAGCAATCCTTATAAGTTTCAAATAGTACAGAAAGCATAATTAAACTCAATATTAGTTTACTACTAATCAACTAACATCACTCAAAAACAAATTTCTTGATCAAACATTAAAGCAACTGATATTTTATAGTACATCATTGCGTGATATCTTATATATTATTGATATCATCAATTGCAAAATAAATTAATAGGTATTGAGAGAGAAAAAAATAATTGACTCGAGAGTTCTAATAAGGTTAAATATAAGATTTTATTCATTACTAACATGCATCCCCAATCAAGCCATAAAAGTCATAACATTAAATTATTTTGCCGAAAAATCATATTAATTAAATAATATCCCATATAAAGTTCAATGATATATACTAGCTCCATCGAAATAACATAGGCATAACTATTGTATCTAAATCAATACTCATAACAAATAATAAGAATTTAATTTTTAACTTAATTCAGTCGAATAAAATTTTAATTGTAAGAAAGCAATTGAACATATACTATACAGAGGTAATCAATTCATTAATAAAAAAACAGAAAAATTGATTAATACATTGATTAAATGCATTGCATAACACTAGATATATATGGGGGCAATATATATGGCGACAACACGCTTTTGACATACACATCATCAAACGTAAACTTATTTAGATATAAATTAAGATCTCATTCTTACAAATCGTATATTCCACACATCTAATCCAATGGTATTTTCATTCTAAAAAAAATAATTGAGTATATTAACATACATGGTGTAAACACAAATTTTTATATTTCAATTTGATAAAATACAAAAACGCGTTACAAAGATAATTTGATAGATTTGAAGATAGATTTATGCGAGTTGCAATCTCTAGTTAATCCTCTGATTCTTCTCTTCCATTTGATTCTTGAACAAGCTCGAAGGTTATTGAAATACTTGATTTGATGACGCCAATCCAAGGGACTTAAGTCGTGATTTTGGATTGAACGTTGAACTTGATTTGATTTGAGAAGAACGTCCTTAGAATTTTGTAAGAACGCCTTGAAGCTTTCGAACTTGATTTGATTTGATTTGAAGAACGTCCTTAGAATTTGTAAGAACGCCTTGAAGCTTTGGGACTTGGTTGATTTGATTTGAGGAAGATCGTTCTTGGAATTTGTAAGAACGCCTTGAAGCTTTGGGATTTGGTTGATTTGATTTGAGGAAGATCGTTCTTGGAATTTGTAAGAACGCCTTGATCACTTGAAGATTTGAAGAAATACTTGAAGATTTGAAGATAATTGAATACTTGAAGATTTTGAATGCTCAAATACTTGAAGATTCGAAGGATACTTGAAGATTTGA